>NC_080611.1:11794667-11972167 GCF_027887145.1 Ammospiza caudacuta
AGTGTGGGGACAGACGGTGACCGTGGCTCAGCAGCCAGCCCAGTTCTCCCAGTGCAAGGAGGGGCTGCAGCTCCGGGTGCCCAATGCAGCTCTGGGTGCCCAGTGCAGCTCCGGGTGCCCAATGCAGCTCCGGGTGCCCAGTGCAGCTCTGGGTGCCCAATGCAGCTCCGGGTGCCCTGGCAGCCCCTGCCCACGCCAGGGTGAGGGTCCCAGGGGCTCCCAGGTGCTGTGGCAGGGACTGTGCATCCCTGGCAGCCCTGGCATGGATCTGGCACTTTGAGAGCCCTCCCCACCCCCAGCCCTGCTGGTGAAACCTGAACACCTCACCTGGATTTTCCTGCCGGGCCTGAAGGGCGGCTGTGAACAGCCCAGGAGCCGTGCCCAGTGCCAGGGCTGCCCTGGCAGTGCCCAGAGCACGCTGCACTGGGGTCTCCTGTCCCACCACCCCATTTCCCCACAGCTCCAGACCGCACTGCTATGGGGCCATGCAGGACACGGCCACCACAGCTCCCTGCACCCTTCTGGGCTGTGCCCAGCACCTCTGGCACCCCTTGCCCAGCTCCTCCCTGGTGCCACTGGGCTGCCTCGGGCCCAGAGGGACAGCAGGACACACGGACACGTGGCACTGTGCCTTTCATGGCAGAGCAAGGTGACAGAGAGGGGACACGCTTGTCCTCAGGCTGTTTATTGGCATCTCCCTCGGCTCAGGGTGCCCTGGCCCTGCCAGGCTGCTGCTGGCTCACCCATAGGCACTGCAGGGGCTGGGCTGGGCTGTGCAGACACCCCCAAAACAGCCACAGACCCCCCCCCCCGGGCATCAACACCCCCCAACGCCCTCAGATCCTGCACAAAACCCCGTTAAAAAGCCCCAAACCACCCGAAACGCCACGGGGAGGCTCCAGCTGCCCCATCCGAGTCCTCCCCAGGGCCCCGAGGTGCAGAATTGGGGGATGAGCACCACGTGCACCCCTCTGGGGCTGTCCTGGGGTTCCAGTCCTGGCTCCTCCTGCTCTGGGGGCTGCGCTGGGCTGGGCACCAGGGAGGGCACCAATGAAACGTCCCCTGGCACCAATGAATCATCCCCTGGCATCCTTCTGCAGGGGTCCACAGTGGGGGGCTCAAGTCCAGAGGTTTAAGAGCAGCAGAGCTCCTCTGTCTCTGTGTCCCTGCTTGTCCCCACGTCCTGGGGGAGCCCCGGGTGGAGGGGCTGGGGGGTTTGGCACGGCAGGAGCCCCTTCCCCAGCCCCAGCACCCACTGGGGCCCAGCAGCAGCTCCAGGGGTGCCAGGGGTGATGTGGGGGCACCAGGGGCGATGTGGGTGCACCAAGGACGATGTGGGTGCCCCCCGAGCCCCCTGCCCCACCTCCACAGAGGAGTCTGTGACCCACAAGCTTTGGCCAAGGAGGGGCCCTGGGTTCGCTCCCCAGCCCCAGGGACGGCGCTTGGCATCAGCAGAAACCCCTGGAGCTGCTCCCCTTCCTCCTCCTCCTCCTCCTCTTCTTCCTTTTCTCTTAATTCTTGGGGCTTTTCTTTAAAATTTTTTTTTCCTTTTTTCCTAATTTTTTTCCCCCGCCTCTCCCGTTTTGTTCCTCTTTTTTTTTTTTTTCTTCTTCTTTTTCTGTCGAAGCGTCAAACGAAGGAGGAGAAGCCCGCGATGGGGGCCCTGGAGCCGGGGGCCAGGCTGCTGGGCGGGCGGTACAGGGTGCCGGGCTGGCTGCTGGGGGCCGTGCCGGGGGTCTGGGGGGTGGGAGTCCTGCTGCCCTTGGGGCGGAACAGGCTGCCCTGCTGCGTGGAGGTGCTGTTGGACAGCGGCGTGTGCTCGGGCTCGCCCGAGTCGCTCTCGGTGTAGCTGTAAGCCTGGGCACGGGAGATGCCCTTCTGCTGCCGCCGCCAGGAGTTGCAGTAGGTGGGGTCGCTGATGTAGTGGTTGACGAAGGAATGCGCCTTCTGGTGCGCGGGGTCCACCTCGTACTCGCTGTCGCTGCCCTGGAAAACAGCACGGAAAAGGTGGTCAGGGGTCACAGACGTCTTTTCACCAAAATCCTTTCCTTGGGATTTTTCCTTCTCCTCGGGTCGGCGCTCTGTCCCTGCCCCGAGATGTGCAGGGTGTCTCTGCTTTGGCCCACGCTCTGAAGAATGAGTCTGGACTCTTTGCTTTTTCCATCTTCGGGTTGTTTATTATTTCTTATCTACAAAATTTTCTTTCTGCCCAGTGGAGATCCGCTCAGCAGGGCAGCCACAGGCACTCTGTGTCGTCCTTTTATGCTGCAAACTACTTATATTATATTTACTCTTAATTCCCAATACCCATCACCTGTGTTAGACAGTGCACCTCTACTCCAAACCAATCCCAACATCACTGCAGAAAATGGAGAACAAGAGGAAGAAAGAAGGACTAGACAAGCCCTGATTACTCCATCTTGTCCCCATACCAAAAATCCTAAAACCTACATTTTCACCCTGGGAACACCTTGTTTTTACACCATTCGAACCTGTGTGGTTTCCACATCCCCATGTGTCCTACAGTGACAGGGGACAGCTCCCAACAGCCCCAAAATTCAATGGGGTCGGGCTCTGCTCCCTGAAATGAGAGGGAATGGCCCCAATATAAAGAAAATGCATTCAAGCTGCAGGAAGAAGAGCAGGATCAGCCTGTGCCCTGTCATGGGGGCACAAAGTGCTGGCACTGCCCAGCTCTGAGCCCTCTCTGTCCCTCCCTGTCCCAGCCCTGCCCCTCTGCCAGCACTCTGAGTGTCACAGTGGCTGCAGGGGCACTCCTCAGCTCAGCCCAAGGGCCCCAATTCCTTACATCCTAATTTCTTAAACCTTAAAGAGAAGAAATCCTAACTTCTTAAACCTTAAAGAGAAGAAATCCTAAATTCTTAAACCTTGAAAAGAAGAAATCCTAATTTCCTAAACCTTAAATCCCTGGGAATCCTGATTTCCAAGATCTCTTAGAAAAGATGGCTTTACTTGGCCATCGCAACTGAATGAACCGAGCTGTGCCAGAGGATTTCAGGAGGAATTTCCACATGGAAAGGGTGGCCTGGCATTGGCAGGGGCTGCCCAGGGGGTTTGGAGTGCCCAAGGAAGGGCTGGAGGTGGCACTGAGAGCTCTGGGCTGGGGACAAGGTGGGGAATGGGGCACATCTGGGGCTCGGTGATCTCAGAGGTCTTTCCCAGCCTGAATAATTCTGTGATTTCCAGAGCTTTCCTGGTGCTTTCCCAGCGCTCTTTTGGGAATGCTGGCCAGCACATCCCGAAAGTATTTACATCCCGAAAGGTTTTAAAGGCTGGGACGGCTGCAGCATCGAGCACATCCCCAAAGTATTTGCATCCCCAAAGTATTTGCATCCCGAAAGTATTTACATCCCGAAAGTATTTACATCCCGAAAGTATTTAAGGGCTGGGACGGCTGCAGCATCGCTGAGGGCTTTCTGCCTCTTGCGAAAACAAAACAAAACCTCACACAAAAGGTTCCTGAGCGCTGCCGAGGCCGCGCTGCCCCCGGGGCTGGCGGGGACGCTGTTTTTGGCCTCTGCCGGTAATTGGATTCAGCTTCTCCGGCGGCGCACAAAGAGCCCATTGAGGGCGGTGGGAACTGCCCCGCGCCAGCGCCAGCTCCCGCAGCTCTTCACAGCTCCTCAAAAGCCACTCGAGCCCCGCTCGGGCCGCAGAGAGAGGAGCCGGCATCTGCCAAGGAACAGCCGGTGCGGGCAGGGACGGGGGGGCACGCTGGGCACGGTCCCTCCTGCTCGGGGACAGCCTGGGCACGGTCCCCTCCTGCTCGGGGACAGCCCTAGGGACACACAGGACCCTTCCCCGGGTGTCAGCCCCTCGGGGTCCATCCTGGGGGTGACGGTCCCTTGGCTCCACAGCTGCCCGTGGCCCCGGGGCGAGACAAAGGTGGCATTTTGTGGAGTTGGCAGAGCCGCGGGCGTTGCCACCGGCGACCGGGCAGCGGGACAGCCCCCGGTGACCTGCCGTGCCCTGTGGCCTGTCCCCAGCAGCGTCACATCCCCAGCAGAGGGGCCGGGGGCTGTGCCAGCTTCCCTCGGGCGCTGTGCCACCGGGATGCGGGGATGGGGCGGGAGCAGCAGGAACAGCTCCCAAACCGGGCACAGGAACAGGCTGGCGCTCAGGGAGGGCTCCCAGCACCCTCCCCATCATCCCCCCGAGTCCCTGTCCCCGTGTGCGGCCCCGGGGCTCACCTGGGAGTCGGAGACCTCGGAGGGTTTCTCGGTCAGGCTGCTGCTCTCGGCGGGGATCAGGTCGTTGTACTTGGTCACGTCCTCGTCCGAGTAGTGCAGGCTGCCGGGGCTGGGCCGGGGCGGGGACCTTGGGGACACACAGAGGGGTGTCAGTGTGTGTCACCTCCGCTCGGGGCTGGGCCGCTTGGGGACAACCCCGGGGATCCATAGGGATCACCCTCAGCTGTGCCAAGCTCTCCCAAAAACCCCAATGGACTTTCAGGGGGGACATAGAGCAGATCATGGGATCCAAGCCCTCCTCACCCCATGACAGAGCAGGGATGACCAAAGACGTTCCCCCTGCCCGGGGAGGGGGCTCTGGCGGGTCCCTACCGGGTGTAGATGCCGTTCTTCCTGCAGAAGGAGTTCTTGACCGAGAGGCGGCGGTTGTTGAGCTCCAGGGCGGGGAAGCTGCCCTCGTCCAGGCTCACCATCTCGCCGTGGCTCAGGGCGGCCGCCTTGGAGCTGTTCCCTGCGGGATGGGATGCTCAGCCTCCCCCAGGCCCCGGGCAGGCAGCACAGCACGGCCCCGGGGATGGGGATGGCCCCGGGGATGGGGATGGCACCAGGGATGGGGATGGCCCAAGGCTGGGGTTGTGCAGGCTCCAGAGTCACCCAGGGCTCTCCTGGGGACAGCCAGGAGGTGCCAGCCCTGCCCTGCCCCAGTGCCCCCAGCTCCCCACTCTGGGCTGTTTGCTTAACGAGGAGCTCTGGATTTTCCCCACAATTTGAGCCCTTGACAGAGCTAAGAAAACAGAGCTGTGTTTGGCTAATCCCAGTGACCTCGGCGAGCCCCCGGGCTGTTCTGCCTGCACAGCTGTCTGTGGGACAAACCCTTCATTTCATCCCGGGCTCTCAGTGCTCTCTGGGACACCACAGCCCCGCTATGGGGTGGCTCTGGGGCTCTGCAGGAGCTGCTCCCAAGGAGGGGTCTCCACACAGACCCCAAAGGCAGGGAGAGACCCCAAGAGGCTCCCACAGGAGCAGGAGGGTCCTGTCCCCCACAGCACACTCCCTCACCCACCTGAGTCTGACTTCTTGGAGTATTTCTTGCTCTGGCCGCGGATGATGAGCACGAAGACGAGGAGGAGGATGAAGATGAGTCCCACCAGGGCGATGACCACCAGGAACCACCACTCCTCATAGAACGGGTTGGTTTTCTGGGCTGGGGCACAGCAGGGAGGGTCAGAGGGGGACAGAGACGTGGGGACAGCCCTCTGCAGAGCACAGGGTCGCTTGGGGAACTTTGTGAGGCTTGGATCCCCAAAAAGGGACGGGGACTTGGAAAGGGGGTGCTGGTGGTGGGACTGGGGCTCTGTAGGAGCCAGGGGTGGGTTCAGCGATGGCCACAAGAGCAGAGCAACAGCAGGACCCTCCCTCTGGCCCAGGGGGGCCCTGGAACCCACCTGACACGGAGGGGGAAGGGGTGCTGGGGGTCCCGTAGCCGTAGTCATTGACAGCAATGACTCGGAAGTCGTAGCTGACCCCCTGCTTGAGGATGTCCATGCTGAAGGTGTAGGAGGTCACCTCCTTGGGGATGTCTTTGATGAGGATGTCCCAGAGCCCCTCATCTGGAAGAGAAAACGAGGCCGGGGTTTTAGGGCTGGGGTTTTAGGGCTGGGATTTTGGGGCTGGGATTTTGGGGCTGGCTCTGCAGGACACCCCAGGGCCAGGGGTGCTGTCCCTCCATCCACCAGCCCTGCAGGTGCTGCCCTTGCCATCAGCCTCACTCAGCAGCATTTTCTTCACAGACACTGCGTTCTAACGCCCAACCCAGGTCAGCACTCCCTGCCTCAGTTTCCCCTCTCCTGACTGTCGCCATCATATTTTATAGAAAAATCCCTTCACCAGGATTTTTCTCCTGGGAAGTTGAGAAGCCTCAGAGAAAAAGGAAAACAATAAATATCTCATTTGCCTCTTCTGTGTTTTGCTGCTTTGGAATGTGGTTTGGAGATTGTTTATCCAACAGGCGGCTGTTTGATTGGTTTCATGTGAATTGTTTTGAGTTAATGACCAATCACAGTCAGGCTGTGTCAAGACTCCTTCCAGAGTCACGAGTTTTCCTTATCATTCTTTGTAGCCTTCTGTCTGTATCCTTCATTCTTTAGTATAGATTTAATATAGCATTCTTTAATATCATACAGATCATAAAACAATAAATCAGCCTTCTAAGAAGGTGGAGTCAGATTCATCAATTCCTCCTTCGTCCTGGGGACCCAGCACACAGCACACCTGAGCCCACCTGAGCAAACACCACCCATCCCCACCTGAGACGCAGTGGTACCTGAGGGCCGGGCCTCGATGACGTATCTGGTGATGGGACCCTGGCCAGGGTCCCCACTGGACCAGTGGATGGTGATGGCCGAGCCATAGCGGGAGATGAAGGGTTCTCCAGGGGGGCCAGGGGCACCTGGGGACCAGAGCACAGCTGGAGGCAGGGCCACAAACTGGCCCAGACCCCGCTCCATCTCCTCGCCCTGCGTGTCCCCAGTTGTCCCCCGTACCTTCCCCGGGCCCCGTGGTGATGTTGGCCTCGACATCCGGCCCGTAGGCGAAGGTTTTGGCGCGGACTCGGAAGCGGTAGGTGACGCCCTCGGCCAGGTCCTTGACCTTCATCCACAGCGGGCTGCTCCCCTTCACATCCACGGTCACGATCTTGCTGACACCTGCAGGGACAGGGGCTGAGCCGGGTCCCCCCCAGCCCTGCCCGCTGCCCCCGGCCCTGCCCTCACCATCCACGGGCGTGCAGGGCTCATAGACCAGCCTGTAGCCCTCGAGGATGCCGTTGGGCAGCGCTGGTGGCTCCCAGGACACGTTCACTGAGGTGGTGGTCAGCTCGCTGAAGCGGATGGAGCCGGGAGCGCTGGGGGCTGCCAGGGGGACAGGGGGACAGGGCCAGCTCAGCGCTCCAGGGGACACCTCCAGCACCAGCCAGCCCCTGTCCCTGCCTCCACCCTGATGCTGAAGGGTTCCACGGGGCAATGAGTCTCCTTGCGTCCTCCCAAAACCCTCATCATCCTCAAGCTTAAACATTCACCTGCATGCAACCCCACCCCACAAAACCACTGGATGCTCTGCTCGGGATTGCAGCATGAATCCCTGGAGCAGGACCCATGGAGACACGTCCCCAGGGAGCCCAGGGGCAGGAGGGTGCCAGGGGAGCCGTGCCACGGGCCCCACCTGCCTGCTGTGTCCGTGCCCTCACGGGCACGCTGCGGGGCCCGTCGCCCGCGGCGTTGAAGGCGGCCACGCTGACCCAGTAGGAGGTGTAGCCCGTCAGGTTCTTCAGCTTCACGCCGGTCTCGGGCAGGAAAAGGGTCTTGACCTTCGCGCTCTGGTTCTGCCGCTGCTCCTCCCAGAAGTGGATCTGCAGGATAAGAGTGGGGAGCTGGATGAGGAACGGGTCTGACGCAGCTCGGCTTCCCTGAGCCCCCAAATGGCCCTGCCCAGGCTCCTGAGCCTCTGTCCCAGCCTGGTGGCTCCAAATGTGCCCAAAGGAATGGAACAGCCCCTCCTCCAGGCTGCGCTGGGCATCAGGCAGGGCTGGCATTGCCAGGGTGTGCTGAGATCACCTTCGAGCCATGCCTGATTCCCGCGGGATGGGGACAAGCAGGAGGAATCACAACGGATGGGGACCGGGAGGTGTCTGGAGCATGGGCTGGGTACAACGGCTGCATCCTAATGAACACCAACTGCACCTGGGCTGCATCTTGACACATCCCTGTGCATCCCAACTGCACCTGGGCTGCATCCCAACACATCCCTGTGCATCCCAACTGCACCTGGGCTGCATCCCGACACATCCCTGTGCATCCCAACACATCCCTGTGCATCCCGACACATCCTGGCTCTATCCCAGCACATCCCTGTGCATCCCAACACATCCCTGTGCATCCCGACACATCCTGGCTCTATCCCAGCACATCCCTGTGCATCCCAGCACATCCCTGTGCATCCCAACACATCCCTGTGCATCCCGACACATCCTGGCTCTATCCCAGCACATCCCTGTGCATCCCAGCACATCCCTGTGCATCCCAACTGCACCTGGGCTGCATCCCAACACATCCCTGTGCATCCCAACACATCCCTGTGCATCCCGACACATCCTGGCTCTATCCCAACACATCCCGACACATCCCTGCTCTATCCCGATGCATCCCTGTGCATCCCGACACATCAAGGCTCTATCCCGGTGCATCCCAATACAGGAGCAGGAGGGTCCTGTCCCGACAATTTCTGGCTGTATCCCGACACATCCCGGTCGCATTCCAGGGCCGACGGCGCCATCTGCTGCTCCTCCGCCGCTCGGCACCGGGATGGGCCCCCCGGCATCCTCCCAGAGCCCCTTCCCCAAAACCACCCACAGCATCCGCACCCTGCGCCCCCCAGGGGTTCAGCCCAGAGCCCCCCCGGGCGGGCGGCAGCCCCCAGGGCACCGGAGGTACCTTGTAGCCCTGGATGTCGCCGTTCTGGCTCTCCACGGGCGGCGGCTCCCAGGTGACATCCAGCTGCGTGGCCGTCACCGCCTGCACGGCCACGTTGCGGGGCGCTGCGGTGGGCACTGTGCCGAGGAGGGGACGCGGTCACTGCGCTGATTGGGGTCCCAGCACAGCCGAGCCCCTTCCTGCAGCCCCCAGCCGTGCCAGGACTCACCTGCTTCCCCCACAAACACCTCCTGGGGGGGGCTGGGGGGCCCCTCGCCCACGGCGTTGTAGACGCTCATCCGGATCTCGTAGCGCCGGTGCTTGCTCAGGTCTGGGGGACAAAGGGAGAGTGGGACCCTCCCCGGGATGGGGCAGCCCCCGGGGGACCTGGCAGAGCCCCCCTGGGTGGGCAGAAGGGGGTGTCCCCAAGGAGCAGCTGGATGGGGCACAGGGGTTCCAGCTGGCCCTGCAGTGCAGGGACACACAGGGGTGGCACTGGGGACACACAGGGGTGACAGTGAGGGACACACAAGGGTGGCACTGGGGACACACAGAGGGAGGTGGGGGACACACAGGGGTGGCACTGGGGGACACACAGGGGTGGCCACTTACTGTCCAGCTCGTACTGGGTGAGGGACACCTCGCTGAGGTTGTGCACGGCATAGACAGCTGGGCAGGAGAACAGGGGGGGTTAGTGCAGGGCAGGGGGGGCTCCTGCCTCTGAGCCCCCACCCCACCATGGGCCAGGGGTCCCCAGAAATGGCCTGGCACCCCCAGGCGCCAACAGGGCTGTGACAGCACTGAGGAGCATTTCCAACCTCCAGCCCCATCCCCTGAGTGCCACCAGCCGGGTTTGGGCATTGGGGTCCCCACAGAGGACAGGGCCAGGCCCTGCCTTGGGCTCTGCCCTTGTCACTCGTGTCCCTGCTGCCAGCAGAGGGGATGTGACCCTGTTGCCTGCAGGGGCTGGGGACACCCAGCAGGATGTCACACAGAGGATGTCACACAGCCAGTGTTAGGTGCAGACACCCCTGTGAGGTTCAGATTTGTGGACGCAGTGGGACAGAGCCAGTAACAACACCAAAGGACATTTAGGGACCACAGCCCTGGTGGCACAAGGGAACAGGTGACAGCTCCAGGGGCACAGCCTGACCCTGGTACCGGGGAGATGCTGTGGGTGCTGCACTGCTCAGATCCCAGCTGCCACCCCAGGCCAGCCCAGCCCCTGTCCCGGGGTCCCTGTGGGCACTCACGGGTGGCGCTGGGGTGGCCGAGGCCGCGCAGGGCGAAGCCCCTCAGGCTGTCGTGCAGCAGCTCCCGGTAGCGCAGCCGGAACCCCAGCAGGATCCCGTTGATCTTGTCCTCAGCCGGGGGCTGCAGGGCGGGCAGGGAGGGCAGTCAGGGGCCGCTCTGCTCCAGGGCTCCCTGGCACCCTGGTGCCACCTCGGTGCCACTCCCCGGGCAGGGCAGAGGGGACGGTACCTGCCAGCGGATGAGCACCGACGTGGTGGTGTGGGGGGTGATGGAGAGGATGGTGGGCGCCTCCTCGGGGGCTGTGGGGGAGAGGAGGGTGGTGAGGCTCCGGAGACGCCCAGGACAAAGGAGGATTTGTTCCCTCGGCCACGGAGCCGCTGTCCCTGCCCCGGGAGGTGCTGACCCGCCTGCAGGGTGGTCAGGGACTCCGACTCCTCGCTGTACTCGCTGTCCCCGATGTCGTTCGTCGCCTTCACACGGAACTTGTAGGAGGTGAAGGGTTTCAGCCTGCAGGGAGCAGAGCGGGATGGGGACGGGGCAGCCAGGGGGTCACCCCCGAGCCACCTCCCTCCCACCTCGCCATCGCTCCCCAGCGCTTCTCACGCCGTGGGGAAACTGAGGCACGGGGAACGCACCCGGAGCATCCCCAGCCACTCCCCAGCGCTTCTCACGCCGTGGGGAAACTGAGGCACGGGGAAACCACCCTGATCATCACCCCCCACGGCATCCCCAGCCCCTCACCAGCACTTCTCACGCCGTGGGGAAACTGAGGCACGGGGAAAGCACCCGTAGCATCATCCCCCACGGCATCCCCAGCCGCTCACCTGTCCACGACGAAGGCGGTGGCGTTGTGGCTGACGGGGGCGGAGTGCAGAGCCCACTGTCCGTCGGGCAGCTCGCGGCTCTGCACGGTGTAGTAGCGCACGGGGGACAGCCCGTCGCTGCCCGGCTCCCAGGACAGCAGCACGCTGCGCGCCCGCACCTCCTCCTGCTGCGCCAGCGGCTTCCCGGGGGGCTGCGGCCGGGCTGGGGGAGGCGAGGGGCTGCGAGCGCTGCGGGGGCACCGCCAGCCGCCCCCCGCCCCGGCCCGGAGCCCCGTCCTTACCTCGCTTCTCGGTGGTGACCACCAGCGCCTCGGCCGGCTCGCCCCAGCCCTTGCGGCTCTGCGCGGCGACACGGAACAGGTAGGTGGCCTCGGGCTGCAGGCCGGTGGCCGTGAACTGCCGGGCGCCGGCGTCCAGCACCTCCACGGCGGCCGCGGGCAGCGCCGAGGTGTTGAGGCGGTGGCTGACCCGGTAGGCTGCGGGGAGGGAGCGCAGTGGGGACGCCGGGGAGGGGACACCAGCCTGGAGCCACCCCGTCCATCCCAACCTGCTCGCACCCAGCCCGGGACCAGCATCCGAGCAGGGAATTTCACCCCTGAGGGTACCGAGATGCTCAGGAAGCTGGTCCCTGACAATCCCTGTCCCCACAGGACCTCTGTATCCCTCTGCAGAGCATCCCAGTGTGGCTCCCTGTCGCAGACATCTTTTTATGAAAAATCCTTTCCTTAAGATTTTTTCCTCCTGAGAAGCTGACGGGCCTCAGGAACAAATGTAAGCATTGGTTATCTGCTGCTGTGGAATACAACAGGTGCATCTGTGATTGGTCTCATGTGGATCTTTATAATTAATGGCCAATCACAGTCAGCTGGCTTGGACAGAGAGTGTGGGACAGCTGCCTTTGTTATCATTCTTTTCTATTCTTAGCCAGCCTTCTGATGAGAACTTTTTCTTCTATTCTTTTAGTATAGTTTTAATGTAATATATATCATAAAATAATAAATCCGGCCTCCTGAAATGTGGAGTCAGATCCTCATCTCTTCCCTCATCCTGGGACCCCTGTGAACACGGTCACAGCCCACCCCAGGCGCTCCCCACCTACCCAGGATGACGCCGTTGGGGGCTGCTGGAGGCTGCCAGATGAGCCTCACCAAGGTGGTCCTCACCTCAGGAAAGAGGAGCCCCACGGGGGGCCCGGGCACTGCAGGGGGACAGATTGGAGTCACTGGGGAGTGGGGAAAAGATCCCAACCCCTGGGAGCCCTGGGTGTGCTGGGCAGGGCGAGAGGGATCGCCCCAGAGAACAGGGATGGGATGGGATCAATCACCCAGGGATGGGATCAATCACAGAGGGATGGGAGGGGATCAATCACCCAGGGATGGGATGGGATCAATCACCCATGGACTGGATGGGATCAATCAGCCAGGGATAGGGTGGGATCAATCACCCAGCCCACCCAGGTGCTGCCACCCACCATCATCCAGCGTCCTCTCGAGGACAGGAGGCCGGCTGGGGACACCGTCGCCCATCCTGGTGAAGGCCAGCACCCGGATCTCGTACAGGGTGTACTTGGCCAGCCCGGTGAGCTGGGCACTGTGGGAGGCATTGCCCTCTGCCAGCCAGAACCGGGCACGGGCCTCCGAGCCTTTCTCCTTGTACAGGACCTGGAACACAGCCCGTGTGACACGGCCAGTGTGACATGGCCAGCGTGACACGGCCAGTGTGACATGGCCCGTGTGACACAGCTGGGCCACCAGCTCCTTGGGGGTGGCACATTTAGGAACCCCACACCTGCAGGGTGATTCCCCCAGGGAAAGCTGTGCTGCCCACGGGCAGGAGCTCACCTTGTAGCCCAGGATGAGCCCGTTGCAGTCAGCCTCAGGAATGTCACCCCATCGGACCAGCAGGCTGCTGGAGGAGGTGGCCACTGCTGACACATTGCTGGGGCCGGAGGAGGGCACTGGAGGGGGCAGCAGAGAGGGTCAGTGGCCAGATTGGCCCAGGTGGGTGCCCAGTGCCCAGTGGGCAGCGGTACCTGGCCACATTGGCCCAGGTGGGTGCCCAGGCGGGCTCAGTACCTGACTCCCGCGTGCGCCCCAGCACCGGGGGGCTCCAGGGCCCGGGCCCGATGGCATTGAAGGCCTGGACCTGCACCCGGTACTCGGTCCACTCCTGCAGGTCCTCGATGGTGAACTCCCTCTCGACGCGGTCACGGATCAGCTGCAGCGCCGGCTGCCCCCGCCCGTCCGCCCGGGCGTACCGGATCCTGTAGCCCACCGAGTCGGGGCTCCCGTTGTACTCCTGCTCCAGGAGGGGCTGCCAGGGACAGCCGCTGTCACTGCTGATGTCCCCTCCAGCTCCATCCCCCTTCAGACCCCCAGACCCCCTCACCATCCAGCGCAGCCACAGGCTGGTCTCGCTGGCCGTCCTCAGGGTGACATTGGCAGGGGCCATGTCCGGGGGGGCCTGCAGGGTCTGGATCCTCCTGGAGGGCAGGCTGGGTGGGCTGGTGCCCACGATGTTCACCTGCCGCATGCGGAAACTGAGGGACGAGAGGAGAGGGGGTCACGGTGTGGGCTGAGAGGGCTCCAGTCCCCTGGGGAGGACAATGGGGTCACAGTGAGGGAGCCAGGGATGGCAGCATGGCACCAGCCTGGCACTTGCCTGTAGTAGGTGTAGGGCTTCAGGTTGGGCACCTCCATGGAGCGCGTGTCGGGCTCATTGGCCAGCTGGTGCACGAGCCCCCACTCGCCAGCCTCGCCATTCTGGCCCACCTGTGGGGCGGCAGTGGGGTCAGTGGGGTGAGCTGCCCCCAAACACCTCCTGAGCCCCTTCCCGAGCCCCCCTGTACCTGTGCCTCCACCTGCCAGCGGGAGATGGAGGTTTTGCCATCGTAACCTGGGCGGAACTGGATGGTGACGGAGCGGGGGCCGATGTTGGAGATGCCCAGGTTGGTGGGGGCACCGGGGAGCTCTGTGGGGACAGGGCAGGGTGGGTGACACCGGCCGCTTGTCCCCAACACTGTGCACGGCCCTCCAGCACCCCAAGAGCACAGGGCTCACCTGGGGGGACCCCCGAGGAGATGGTGGAGGAGGAGAGCTGTCCCTGTCCCTTGGAGGTCATGGCGGCCACCTCGATGGTGTAGGTGGTGAGGGCGGTGAGGCCGGTGACGCGGTACTCCAGGGTGACGTTAGGCAGGTAGTGCGTCACCCGCGTGTTGGTGCGGTTGTACTCCTCCCAGGAGATCCGGTACCCTGGAATGCACCCCTGCATTGCCTACCCCTGCAGTGTCACCTTTGCATTGTCACCCTTGCATTGCCCACCCCTGCAGCGTCACATCTGCATTGTCACCCCTGCATTGCCCACCCCTGCAGCGCCCACCCCACAGGCTGTGTGGGGACAGGGGTGGGACAGGGCAGGTGGGACAGGGCAGGACAAAGGGGAGATGCTGTGGGAGAGAAAAAGGACACATGAATGTGACCACAGGGCGGCAATGGGACACAGGGGACACTGCTGCAGAGCAGGAATGGGACAAGAAAAAAGGGAAGTGTTGCGGGGTGGGAAAGACAGCAATGCCAGAGCCAGCACCTGCTGCCGCTCCCTTACCCGTCAGGATCCCGTTCTTCTCCAGCGGCTCCTGCCAGCTGACCTTCAGGGACGTATCCAGGATGTCACTGAAGCTCAGGTGCCCCACGGGGCCAGGCACTGCCCAAAAACACCCAAACACTCAACGCCCAAGCACAGAATCCCTCGGCACCCACGGGACCCCCTTGGATGGAGCCGGGGCGCGGGCAGGGTCCGTCCCGAGGGGTGGGAGCCTCCCCGTACCGTCCTCGTGGGTGCGCACCAGCTGCGGGGGGCTGCGCGGGCCGTCGCCGGGCGTGGTGAAGCACAGCACCGAGGTCAGGTACTCGGCGAACTTGCGCAGCCCCGGCACGTAGCCCACGTGCACGCTGTCCTGGAAGTTGGGCCGCACCGTCACCACCGTGGCCTCGTCCTCGTGCTCCGGCTCCCAGGCGATGAGCTGAAGGGGAAAGGAGATGCCATGAAGGTTCTCCGTGCCAAAAACACCACCTCCGGCCGCCTCTTATTAATTAGGCGTTGATTAACGATCAATTAAACAGCGCCGGCACCCAGCGCTCCCCGCACCGTTACGGAGCTGTGATTAACTCCATCGATAACGGGATCCCCCCCTTGCCCGCATCCTGGGCATTTAATTGGTGTTGTGCAAGATAGCCTCTAGCAACTTAATTAAACACTAATTAGGCCCTAAAAATACTAATCAAAAATACTAAGTGGCGTTTAATAGGAATGTTAAATATCCTGCTCACGCTGGTTATCTCATTGAGCGGCAATTAAATTCCCGAACTTCTTTCGAGTGGATTAAAACACAAGTTTAATGTTTTAATTCTATTTCATTAATGTAAATTTGAATTAATTGCAATTTGGAGTTAATTACAGAGCATGGGAGACTCCGAGCCCACGCAAGTGTTAAATAACAGTAAATATTATTTTAGCAGTCAGAAGAGAGCCAATTAAAATCGGGGATTTCAGCGAGGAGGAGCCAAGACAGTTTGTGAAGGCTGACCAAGTTTTCCCCACAGGCTGCTCTGGTTTTGGGAATCACCCTCACCTTGTAGCCCTGGTTGATGCCGTTGATGAACTGGGGACTGGGGGGGTTCCAGGTGAAGCGGATGGTGGTGGAGTTGGTGGCCTCAGCCTGCACATTCCCTGGAGGCACCGTGGGCACTGCCAGGATGAAGGGACAGCTCACAGGGACAGCTCCATGAGGTCCCCTCCATCAGCTGGGTGCCCACTCCAGGTCATCCTTGCCCAGCACCTCCACACCCATCCTCCTGCCTCCCATCCCATCCCATCCCATCCCACCAATGGCACCCCACTGATGCTGTCGGGGTGCCCACCCTGACTGCCCCTGCCTACCTCCCTGCAGCGTCCACTCTGTGACCTTCATGCTGTAGACCCCCAGACCAGCACTGTTGTAGGCGGCCACCTCAATCTCGTAGTTGGTCCAGATGATGAGGTCCTCCAGCAGGAGGTTGTTGACCTCGGCGTTGGTGATGTTCTTGAACTGGTACCCCACGGGCAGCCCGGCCAGGCAGTACCTGGGCACCAGGAGCCGTCAGAGCTGCCACTGTCCCCACCAACACAAGGTCTGGATCCCTGGGCACCCCAGCTGGCACCTACCGGATGATGTAGCCCTTGAGGACCCCGTTCTGGTGGCTCTCGGGGGGCGGCTGCCACTGGATCATGATGGACTGGTTGGTGCGGCCGCTGGCGATGACGTTCTGGGGGGGCGCCGAGGGCGGCTCCTCGGGCAGGGACACCCTGCAGGGACAGGGCAGGGTGAGCATCGGGGTCACCAGCCAGCCCCCCAGGACCCCCCCAGGCCGGGCCTCACCTCTCCGTGTCCTTGCTGAACTGTCCCCTGCCCACGTCGTTCACGGCACACAGGCGGAACTGGTAGGAGCGAGCGGGCACCAAGCCCCGCACTGTCACCGATGTCACCTCGGGGTCCACGCTGGCCAGCAGCACGGTCCAGGGCGCATCTGTGGGGAGAGGGGACAGCAGGGTGGGGACCTGGCCTGCAGGACACTGAGGTCACCCGCCTGGCTGACCCATCCCGGGGTCCCCGAGCAGCGTCCCCTGCAGCAGGGTGACACTGGGGACCTCTCAGGGGGTGGCAGCAGCCCCTTACTGTTCTCGGAGACCTCCACGACGTAGCGGAGCAGGGGGCTGTTGCCGTCGAAGGGCTTGGCCCAGGTGAGGTTGATGGCCCGTTTCTCCTGCGGGCTCAGGGCGGCCGCGGGGCTCTCGGGGGCGTGGGGGAGCTGCCTGGACAGGGGGGTTAGGAGGGAAGGAGGGACGGGGGGCACAGCCCCGGGGTGCTGGCAGGGTGAGGGGGGTCTCACCGGACTCGGAGGTGGGCGCTGCGCGAGTCGTTGCCCCCGGCCGAGATCACCTTGCAGGTGTAGGTGCCGATGTCACCCGACCAGGTCTGGGAGATGTGCAGGGTGCCCACCTCGTCCAGCCGCACCCGGGGGCCGCTCTCGGGGCCCAGCGGAGCCCCGTCCTTCTCCCACACGTACCTGTGCCAGGGGGAGCCAGGTGTGCTGGTGCCCCACAGCCCCCAGCGAGCACAGGGGACAGGGGCTCGCTGTCACAGGGCACCAGGGGGCACTGCAGGACCACCAGCGCGGGTTCTGAGGAAGGAGACCCCCATCTCCCTCCCCAGGACAGCACTGACAGCAGCCAGGTGAGCATCCTGGGGGTGCCTGGAATCCCCAAACCTCTCCCTCACCTGACGTCCACGCTGGGGTCATGGGTGACCCCGCAGCTCATGACAGCCTTGGTGCCTTTGATGACACTCTGGTCCTGTGGCGGGTCTGTGATACGTGTCCTTGCTGTGGGGGGACACAATGACCCACCAGCACTGCAGGGGTGGCACCAGCAGGGACAGCCCCAAAACCCAGCACCCATCCCCAGAGAGCTCCATCCCACAGCACCGGGGCGGTCCCACAGCCATTGGGGCGGGTCCCTCCCTTCCCTGGCCCACCGTGAGCCCCTTACCCCAGACCACCAGGTCTGCAGAGGCCTCGTCCACGCCGCGGGAGTTGGTGGCCAGGCAGGTGTAGGTGCCAGCGTCAGACAGGTGCGCGGGGCTCACCAGGAGGCTGCCCGACTCCAGCAGGGTGAAACGGGGCAGCTGCACCGAGCCGCTGGCCAGGACCCGCTCCCCTGGGGACACGGTGGGGACCGTCAGCGCCACGGCCACCGGGGCAGCGAGGACAGGCTCCAGGCCCCTCCCCAGCCCTGTACCTTTCTGCCAGGTGATGGCCGGGCGTGGCGCCCCCGAGGTCTCGCAGTTGAGGATGACGGCCATGCCGTCGATCACCGTGCTGTCCTGGGGACCCCGCGTGATGTTGGGGGCGATGCCTGCGGGGCACAGAGGTGCACAGCCCCCCTGAATCCCCTCTCTGTGCTGTGCCCAGCCTGGATCTCTGACCCAGAAGAGTTTCCTGGGCTCTCTGAGCTGTCTGTGGCCCACCACCCAGGGCAAAGGGGAGGTGGCACCTACTGGTCACGGCCAGGTACGTGGTGGTCTGCACCTCGCCGGCCGCGTTGCGGGCGAAGCACTGGAACATTCCGGTGTCGTCGGGGAGCAGCCCGCTGATCTGCAGGCTGCCGTCCTCCAGCAGCTGGAAACGGGGCAGCTTCTCCAGCTGCAGCAGGGCAGCGTCCTTGTACCAGGCCATCTCGGGAGGGGGGACACCTGCAGGGGGACGGGCACGTCAGGCACGGGCTGGTGGTGGCGCATGGAGGGTGCCGGGGAGCAGCTCACCCTTGGCCTGGCAGGGGATGGCCACCACCTTCTCCATCTCGGCCGTGATGTGCCTCTCCGGCTCCCTGATGAACTGAGGGGGCTCTGCAGAGGGAAGGAGGAAATGGGAACGGGGGCAGAGCCTCTCCCCAGGGTCCTTGGGATGACCCGTGTCACTCCTGTCACCTCCCAGCCCTGCCCTGGGGCTGAGCCCGCCCCAGATCATGGCCTGCGTGGTCTGATCGTGGGCAGGAGATCGTCCAGCACAGACACAGGGAGGTGCCAATGGACAGGAGCTGACCCAGCAGGGGCAGAAGCTCACCCAGCATGGACAGGGAGGTGCCCATGGGCAGGAGATGACCCAACATGGACAGGAGCTCACCCAGCACAGACAGGAAGGTGCCCAAGGGCGGGAGATAACCCGACATAGACAGGGAGGTGCCAATGGACAGGATCTCACCCAGCACGGACAGGGAGGTGCCCAGGGACAGGAGCTGACCCAGCAGGGGCAGGAGCTCACCCAGCACGGACAGGAAGGCCCCGGCAGTGACAGCAGGGACGCTGCTGCTGCGCAGCACAGCCTGGCACTCGTAGAAGCCGCTGTCGCTCAGGGTGGGGTGCAGGATGGTCAGCCGCCGGCTGTAGTCGCTGATCCCGCTGGACACGGGCTCCCCGTCCTTCTTCCAGACGATGTGCAGCTTCATCAGTGGCCTGGGGGCCAGGGAGTGTCAAGAACCAGCTCCAGCTTCCCTGGAGGATCCCACCCCGCTCCAGCTCACAGGACTCCGGTGGGAAGGGACCTCCCTGCATCCCACATGTCCCAGGAGTGTAGTGGGAAGGGGTTTAGGAGCACCCAGCCCCTAAATCCCCCTTGGGCAATGCCAACAGGGAGATTCCCCATCCTCATCCCCACCCCAGGCTCACCTGGCGTTGGCCACACACTCCATGGTCACCTCCGAGGTCCCGGCCACCACGCTGGTGTTCTTGGGAGGGACAATGATGGTGGGAGCGATGGGATCAGCTGGGCCACCCACATCTGGGGAGAGGGAGGACAGAGGGACAGCCATGAGCACCCTCTGCCACCCTGGGCTGTCCCCAGAGACGGCACCCAAATCCTCAGCTTGGAGGAGACAAAGGTGGCAGGGACCTGGTGGCTTTCCCAGCTGTCCCTAAGCTGTGTCCCCCCATGGGAGCCCTGGCACGCCACCGGGGCCACCAGGCTGGTGGCAGCGGGGAGGAGGGAGCAGGGAGTCCATAAAGCAAAATGATGGTGACAATAAAAAACCCTCATGTAGGCGCTGTAAAACTGCGATGGGCTCGAAAGCTGCTGATAGAGCTGAATCCATAAACAGGGCCTGGGATGTTTATGGAGCTCCAGGACGCCGAGGGGCGGGAGAACAGATTGATGGGGATGGGAGACAGACACACAGACAGGGATAACCTGTCCTAACCCTGTGGAGCAGCAGGAGGGGAGATGAGGAGAGCGTGACTGGACTGATGTCACCTCAGGGCATGTCCCATGGTGTCACAGGCATCTTTTATGGAAAACCCTTTCCTTAGGATTTTTCCTCCTGAGAAGCTGACAGGCCTCAGGAACAAAATGCAAACAATGATTATCTGCTGCTGTGGAATGCAACAGGTGCATCTGTGATTGGTCTCATGTGGCTGTTTCTAATTAATGGCCAATCACAGCCCAGCTGGCTTGGACAGAGAGTCTGAGCCACAAACCTTTGTTGTCATTCTTTCTTTTTTTATTCTTAGCCAGCCTTCTGATGAAATCCTATTATTTTAGTATAGTTTTAATGTAATATATATCATAAAATAATAAATCAAGCCTTCTGAAACATGGAGTCAGATGCCCGTCTCTTCCCTCATCCTCAGACCCCTGTGAACACTGTCACACCATGGGATGGACTGTCACCACCCAGAGGGGCTGGGGGACCCCTGGAATTCCTGGGGGGCCCAAAGGGACTGGGGGGACAAAACCACAGGGGTGTCCCCCAGGCAGGGGCTCCTCCAGAGCACCAGGAGCTGACAGGGGACACTGACAGGGGTGTGGGGTGTCCATGGGGTGACCCTGCAGCCCCCATTCCACAGCCCATCCCAGGGCATGGCAGGATGATGCTCTGCCTGTGACACAGCAGCGCCTGTAGCACAGCCATGAGCACCTAAATAATTTCCGAGCCAGCTGAAGTGCTAAGTCAGCAAAAACCGGAGCCTCCGAGGAGATTTACTGCAAATTAAACCTGGGGGCGAGGCAGGGGCTGGGGGGAGGGATCCAGTGCCCCCCGCACTCACTGGCCACCGTCAGGGTGATGGGCTGGCTCGTCTTGTTGTCCCCGTTCTTGTCATTGACTGCCTGCACGTAGTAACGCCCCGCGTCCGGCGCCACCGTGGACAGGATCACCAGCGTGTTCTCCAGCGTGATGGCCCTGGGAGGAGAGCAAGGTGAGGGTGAACCCATTGATCTGGGACCCTCACAGCCCACCCAGCACCCACACAGGACCCCCAGCCTCCCCCCAGGATGGGGGAACCAAGCCCTGCACCCCTCTGTCCAAGCAGAGCCCATGGGACAATGAAGATTCTGAGGACTTCTCCTTTTTTATTCCTTTTTTACTTATTGGAACAATCTAATCTGCTGGAAACATAAAATGCTGTGGGGAATATGGTTTTTTTTTTACCGTTAAATATGAGATAAAAAGGAGTTTTATCTCCTCAATCCCGCTTTGCAAATCGAAAGGAGACCAGTACAATTCCTGCATAATGGGGGTTACAAATTCAGTTCCTGCCCAGGGCTCTGGCAGCACCGGGATCTGCCACAGCTCTGTGGGGACACCTGTGTGCCGTGTTTGGCTCTACCCCACCCTCTCCCCCGCCTTCCTCCCTCCTGCTTTCATTTTTTGTGAAGAAATCCCTTCTCTGGTGACAAACAGAGCCATTAGTCACCGGGCCTGTCCCTGGGCTCTGGCACGATGTTGGTTAAACATCCTTAGTGTGGGAAATGCAGCCCCTGGGATGCTGGGGACGTTCCAGGGGGGTTCCAGGGGGGTTCTGGGGGTGCTCACACGCGGCTGCTGGGGGAGATCTTCCGTCCGTCGCGGAACCAGGTGACCTGGGGCTGGGGGAAGCTGGCGATGCGCGGCGCGGGGATGACGGCCGCCTCGCCGTGGGACACGCTCTGCTGCGTCTCGCCGTCCTCGAAGCTCCCCATGTCTGCAGAACGGGGCAGGGAATGTGCCAGGCATGGGGGGAGCCCAGGGGTGCAGAGCCAGGGCTGGGTGGGCAGCAGGGTGGGGTTTGTGGGATGGGCTCCCATGGGATGGTGCTGAGGGGTGGCCCCCAGTCCCCTCCGAGGGTGGCTCAGGGTGGGGGATGGCTCAGATGCCACGGGCTGCTCCTGGTGATCCATCCCTCATCCATCCATTCCTCCATCATCCATGGATTCCATCCATGCCTCATCCATCTATCCATCCATCCATCCATCCATCCATCCATCCATCCATCCCTCCATCCCCCCTGTGCTGGGTCAGGGACCCCATCCAAGTGTCCCCACCACAGCCAGGCTGCAGCCACAGCAGGGAGGGCCCAGTCCTGGGGCTCCCCAGCTTCTCCTGCTCCCTGTTGGTTGTTTCTAATTAATGGCCAATCACAGCCCAGCCGGCTCAGACAGAGAGTCTGAGCCACAAACCTTTGTTATCATTGCTTCTTTTTCTATTCTTAGCCAGCCTTCTGATGAAATCCATTCTTCTATTCTTTTAGTATAGTTTTAATTTAATATATATCATAAAATAATAAATCAGCCTTCTGAAACATAGAGTCAGATCCTCATCTCTTCCCTCATCCTCAGACCCCCGTGGACACCATCACCTGTCCCAGTGCCAGCAGCATCCCAGCATGGCCCTGGCTGCAGGGACAAGGTGTGGCACAGCTCCTCCATCCCCCTGCCATTCCCAGCCTGGAATCAAGCAGCAGTTGAGGGAGACTGAGGGAAGCAGGGGGCATGGAGGAGGGGGTGGGACAGGGGATTTTTATTGACTTCCTTAATTGCTGTAATTAAAAACATGTAAAGAATCCCTTTTTAACGACTTTGCCATTATCATTAGTTGTTAGCACAGCTGCCTTATTAATCTCTCATTATCCTCCTGATTTGTCACTGCTCCTCTGGAGGGGTTTGAGGGGATGGGAGTGGGGATATCCCAGAGGCAAGGGGTGACAGAGAGGGGCAGGTCCCATCGGGGGACAGAGCCACCATCCCAGGCCTCAGCACTGCCATCTCCTCCTTAAATCTCACCAGCATCACCCCAGGGGCACTCTGGATGTCACCCCAGGGTTCCTCCAATGTCCATGACCAGCACCACCCCAGGGACGCTCCGATGTCCCTGTCCCTGTCACCCCAGGGATGCTGCAGGCTCTCACGTGCTGGCCACCATTGGCACCCACCCCGGAGCTGCCCCCCGCCGCCGGGATCTGTGTCCCCGTGCGGTCCCCGCGGGGCAGGACTGTCACTTACAGGCCACCTGCACCTCGGTCTGGCGCTGCAGCAGCGCGCCCATGCGGTTGCGGACGATGCAGCGGTAGAAGCCGGCGTGGGTGCGGTCCAGCGAGGTGATCATGTACCTGCGGGAGGGGAACCAGCCGTGAGGGGACACCCGTGTCATTGTCACAGGCCCCCGGTGACAGCCCGGTGACTGTCACCCTCCCGGTCCGGGGGCTGGATGTGACCCATCGCCACAAGCTGGGTCCCACTGTCCTGAGCCCTGCCCCAGCCCCAGCAGTGACACTGCGCTCTGTTGGTGTCACCCAATCTGGATCTGAGAGCGTCCAAGTCCGGCACTGCTCCGATAAATCCTGGCTGACCCCCTTATCACCCCCCCCCCCCCGCTCTTATCAGCGGCCAGCGCCGGCGAGGAGATAAAGGAAATCACCACATCTCCTCTCCACCGGGTCCCAAGGCGGACCCCGCTGCCACCAGCGCGTCCCCAGCCCTGCAGCTCCGGTTTGATCCCCCTGGAGCACCGGGGGAGCCTCCGGGGGCCGGGCAGGAGCTGCAGCCCCGCTGCGCCCGGCGGGGAGCGCCGCGAGATAAAGCAGAGAGGGAATAAATAAATAAAGCCAGCTCAGCCCTCCTCCCTGCCCAAAAATCTAATCTCGCGTTAAAACCCGCCGCGGGCTCCTTCGGCACAGCTTTGTTTGCTCTTCTGAGAGCCGAGCGTAAATTAAACTTTCATCAGACCTGAGGAGCGCGTTCCCTGCGCACGGCAGAGGGTGGCAGGGACACAGGGCTGTGCCCTGGCCCGGCGGGACTGTCACCAAGCCGCGGTGACACCAGGCAGCCGCACACCCACACAGGGGTCACCCGTCCCCGCGGGACGAGGAGGAGGAGGAGGGACGGTGCCCTTTGGGAACGAGACCTTGAGTGTCACGGCTGATATTTAAAAACGCTCCCCAGAGGCTTTAAATAAGATATTTCAATTGCACGGAGCTGTCAGCAAGGGCTGCAGCCGCCAGGAGTAATGGGCCCGCTCTCCTTGCCGTGTCCTCGCTAATAAATCACACCGTGACTCCCCAGCGCACGCACGCCCACGGACGGACGGACGGACGGACGGATGGATGGATGGACACACAGCAGCACAGAGACACGTGTGTCCCCAAACAGATCCATGTCCTCGCTGGTGTGTCCCCCCATGGGGACAATCCAAAGCCACCAGTGCTGGCACAGCCCAAGGGACACAAACAGAGTCACAGGGAGCACCTTCAGCACAGGCCTGGCAGTGCGGTGTCCCCAAGGGCAGGACACTCCATGGGCACTCCATGGGCACTCCATGGGCACAGGGAGCCGTGTCCCCAGCCATGGACACTCCATGGGAGCTGTGTCCCCAGCCATGGGCACTCCATGGGCACTCCACGGGCACAAGGAGCCGTGTCCCCAGCCCAGGACACTCCATGGGCACAGGGAGCTGTGTCCCCAGCCCAGGACACTCCATGGGAGCTGTGTCCCCAGCCATGGACACTCCATGGGCACAGGGAGCCGTGTCCCCAGCCATGGACACTCCATGGGCACAAGGAACCGTGTCCCCAGCCCAGGACACTCCATGGGAGCTGTGTCCCCAGCCCAGGACACTCCATGGGCACAAGAAGCCGTGTCCCCAGCCATGGGCACTCCATGGGCACAAGAAGCCGTGTGCCCAGCCCAGGACACCCCAGCAGATCCAATTCCGGGGCCTGGTCCCCACACACGGGAGCTGGAGGAGTTATTGAAGCACAGCACTCGCACACACACCTCAGCAGCTGAAAATAGCCCGGAGAAAGGAAATCAATTCCCGGCTCAGCCCAGCCCGCAGTCATCAACCAAACCCGCACAGACTTTGTTCTCCCCGCTCGCCTTGCACCGAGGCTTTCATCCAAGAGCGCTCAGGTTCGGTTTCCTTCCCCCACCGCTCCTGGCTGGGAGGGGACGGGGATTGATTCCACCCCCAGTGTCACCCCCGTGTCACCCCTCCCAGGGGATGCGCTGCAGGCAGGAGCGGGGGATGCCATCCCATCCCCAGTCTGTGTCACAGCTTCGTGGCCTTTGTTCCACGCGAGGAAGGAGCTGCTCCAGCTGGGGCCGCTCCCGGTGCCTCTGTCCCCCCGGCCGGGTGGCTTTGGCTTTGTCCCCCGCCCCCGCTGCAGCCGGACCGAGGTGAAGCTGGCCCGGCTCCCGGCGCAGCCCTCGCTGCTGACTCCGCTGTTCCAGGGCTTTGTTTGGCTTCTCTGTGAACACGGAGCTTGACAGGGCACGGTCCGTGGGGAGAGGCGAGCGCTGACCGCCCTGGCCCGGCAGGAAGCGGCTCCGTCCCGCTCAGCTCCGGGGTCAGGAGGGAGCCCCGGGTGTGCAGCGGCAGCTTTGGCACCGGATCTGTCTGACAGACGGATGGCTGCACGCTGGGAATGACAACCTGTCCGTCTGTCCGTCCGTTCATCCCCGGTCCCTCAGCCGGGCAGGGCACAGCAGCGTGCCCAGCTCCTCACCATGCCCAGCTCCTGTGGCTCCCTTATTGTAGGGTTGTCCATCTGTCTGTCCGTCCATTCATCCCCAGTCCCTCTGACCCAGCCGTGTCCCAGCGGCTCTGTTATTGTAGGGTTGTCCGTCCGTCCGTCCATCCATCCATCCATCCATCCATCCATCCATCCATCCATCCATCCATCCATCCATCCATCCCAGCCGTGCTGTGGCTGCCGCCGTGCCTCTGTTATTGTAGGGTTGCCGAGGAGCGCGGGGCTGACGCTGCCGAATTATTCTTAGATTGAGGGGGTGGAGAAGGGCCGAGAAAAGCGGCAGCCAAAGGATTTGATCCATCAAATTGAAATCTGTGAGGTTCTTCCAACGCCGCCCGGGAACAGCAACAGCTGGATCGGATTTGGGGCGGGAGCAGCACCGGCACAGTCCCCTTTGATTAATATCCTGCATAACGACTAATTAATTCTGGAGGGGCCGCGTGTTTGAATGGTTACTGTGGGATAATGAAATGTCAAGCGAGCATTAAAACACACTTAGCCGAGGTTTAACGACTCGGAGCATCCGAGCAGTGTCCCGGCCCCTGCTCCGGGCCAGCGCTCGATGAGGCTGCGAGGCGCCCCTGGAGCTCCATCAGCCGCGCTTAACCGCGCTATTGGATCGCAATTAGCTCCCGATTGGAACGGGTTCTCTCTGGATCCACGTGGCCGCTGCCCCTGCCCCTGCCCGGGAGCGCTTTCCCTCCCTCGGCCGTGGGAATTGGCAGCGCCGTAAATCGCTGCCTCAATTGGCCCTGCCAGAACAATGAACCATTTAATAATTAATGCCCGTGTATTAATCAGCCTCCTTCCTGCAGAGCGGGGACGGGGCGAGCCTCGATCCGTGTTGCGGCATCCGGAGGGCTCTGGTGCATTGCTGGGCACGGGCTTGGCCAACTCCCAGCTCCGGGGGCATCTCCTGCTCCGGCAGTCCCTGTCCTCTCCCTTTAGGATCCCAGCAGGGAGATTCCCCCCTGTGCCATCCCCAGCAAGGAGATTCCCTCCTGTGCCATCCCCAGCGTGTGCCTCCTGCCAGCCCTGACACTGCTGTGGTTCACTGGCACCGCTGCCCTGTGCCCACAGCGCCTCATGCCAAAGTTTGTGTCCCCAAAGTCCCAAACAAGGCACAGAGACGGGCAGGAGCCTCCCCAGCCCAAACATTCCCAGGAAAATCCTCCCCCGTGCTGCCCACGCTCCTCACCAGCATTCCTGGGGCTCTGCCACCTGTAGTGACACCAAAAGTGGCACCAAAAGTGACGCAGGCCAGGCTGGAGCCACAAGAACCAGGAAAGCCCTGCAGGGCGCCCACCCAGCCTGGCTGCAACCCTTCCAATGTTCTTCAGTGCCGTTAATTAACTCATTGCATGGTAATTAGCCCCCCAAGGCAGAGGGATGGGCGTCACACCTGGGCTGGCAGAGAGCTGGGCCCACAGAGCAGGGATGAGCTCCCAGCAGGAATCTGGGGGTGATTCATCCTGTTTGCCCCAGGCCTGGGGTTTTCAGAGGCTCCTGGCTCTGTATTTCACATAATTTGGTGACAAACTCTGGGCATCAAACATTTGGGATCCTCATCAAACATTTGGGACCCTCACCAGGCCATAAAGGCACATCAGAGTCCTGTGTGCACAGCCAGTTGTGTCCCTGCACCCCCAGGGGACTCCCCAAAACAGCCCAAGGGAGGAGTAGGGCTTGGAAGAGCCCCAAATCTGCCCCAAATCCGGGTGAGCCCACACAGAAAGGAGATGGAGCTGGATCAGAGGCACCACGCGCTGGAAAACCCACCCCAGGGCTGGCATGGGATGGCACGGGGAGGCTCAGCTGTGCCAGCCCTGCTTGGCAGAGGGGAGCTGGGGCAAAGCCAGAGATGGAATGACACTGCTCCAAGCTCCACAAAGGGGAGCTGGGCTCCTGAGAGCAGGCAGGGAATCCTTCAGTGGCTGCTGGGCTCCTGCACCAGCTGTGCAGGCCATGAGCGGAGGCACGAGCGCTGATTTAGGAGCCAGAGGATGCATCTCCACGGATGGGAGTCTGTCCAGAGGTAATCTATGTGTAAGGTAATTTCCAAAGGCAGCAGGACTCGATGCAGCCCTTAATAGGACAATCTCATGTGATAAATTACCAGCCCCAACTAATCTGCATGTTAAATTTCTTGTGTGAGAAATAAATATCCTCAATTCACCAGAGAAGCGCTTTCCCTTCCGAGGATTTCATTAAAGACATCAAGCTGCCTGATTTGCATGTCGTGATTCCTCATCCCAGCAGCTCCGGAGAGCCCAGCACGGGAGGGATCCTGGAGGCACAGCCAGGGCTGGGCCGGGGCACCCAGCTGAGTGCGGGGGCACCCAGGCTGCTGGCACAGAGTGGGCACCAGAGGGGGGTCCCTGGGGGGCACCCAGAGCAGGGATCCCATGGGGAATGGCCTTGTGCACCCCATGGCAGCGGCAGGGAATGGAGGGAGGGGAGGGCAGGTGACCCCTGATCCCATCCCACACACCAGGAATGTTCTTGGGATCACAGATCCGTGGGCACGCAGAGCCAGGCTGATCCTGAGCCCCCCAAAGCCCCAGGGATGCTCCTAAGGGAGGATGGCCCCACACATACACACACAGGCAGAGCCAGGTGATTCCTGAGCCCCCCACAGCCCCAGGGATGCTTCTGGGGGGTGGCACACAGAACCAGGCTGATCCTGAGCCCCCCACAGCCCCAGGATGCTCCCAGGGGAGGATGGCTCCACACACACACACACACACAGAGCCAGGCTGCTGCTCAGTCCCTTGGGGTCCCTCCTGCTCCATCCCCCAGCATCCTCCTGAGGGAAGAAGCTCAGCATGCTCCTGGACCCAAGCTGGGATGCTCCATCCCCAGGGATGCTCCGGGGGATGAGCCCGTGGTCACACACAGAGCCAGGCTGGTGCCCAATCCCCCAGGGCTGGCTCCACAAGCACACGGCCCCGGGCTGCTCCCCAGGCCTTCTGGAGTCCCTCATGGCACCGGATCCCCCGGGATGCTCCTCGGGGAGGTTGGCTGGGGATGCTCAGAGAGCCGAGCGCTCCCCGGGGATGCTCCCGAGGGATCAGCTCCAGGCACGGGCACCGCTGCTGCCCTGCCCGGGGCACGGACAGACCCGGCCCGGTGCCCACCTGGCCCCGGTGAGCGCCGAGAGCCGCTCCGGTGGCGGCGGAACCGCTGCGGGAAGGAAAGGGCGGTCGCCATGGAAACGCTGCCAAACTGGGATGAGCGGCTCCTTCCCTGGAAACGCGGCCACCCTGAGCTCCTGCGACCACCGTGAGCTCCCCCGGCCACCCTGAGCTCCTCCAAACCACCCTGAGCTCCCCCAAACCACCCTGAGCTCCCCCAAACCACCCTGAGCTCCCCCGACCACCCTGAGCTCCCCCGACCACCCTGAGCTCCTCCAAACCACCCTGAGCACCCCGAGCAGGGCGGCTCCATGGGCACAGGGGGACAGCCAGCCCCTGCCCACAGCCCCCCAGTGGGAAATGCACGAATGGCACTGCAGCCAGAGGGATGCCCTGCTCGGGAGAGGGGCTGGGGAGCAGCAGTGAGGATGATGAGGGTGGAATGCTTGGAGACTCAGCCCTGGCTGGGAAACACGAGGTGAAGCCACCAAGCCTGGCTGGGAACCATCAGTGATGCCACCAAGCCCAGCCAGCCCCCACAGCACACTGTCCCCTCCAAACCCTTCCTCATGGGCACAGCCAGACTCCGGGAATGTCCTCCTGTCCTCATGGGCACAGCCAGACCCTTGGAATGTCCTCCTGTCCTCATGGGCACAGCCAGACCCTTGGAATGTCCTCCTGTCCTCATGGGCACAGCCAGACTCCGGGAATGTCCTCCTGTCCCTGGACTGACGGACACACACCAGCACCGAGCTGGGAGGGACTGGTGCACCCCAAACCCAGAGCCATCCCCAGCCCCACATGGCCAATGCCATCCCTGAGCCTCCCTGGCCATCAGCAGCAGTCCTCCCCTCTCCAAGGATTTCTCTGTTTCTAAACTCGTTAACTTTTAATTACAACCTTCCCACTGCCTGAGCGGGCTGGCTCCGTGCCACCGACAGCTCTATTAAAATTCAATTTCTGCCCATCATAACTAATTTTGGTCCTTCTCCTCCTCACCAGCAGCCTCCAGTGCCAGGCACGACAGCCAAGCCCTCGTCCCCACTCTCCAAATCCCCACGGAGCCGCGGGCAGAGCCAAGGGATGCTGGCAGGGTCCAGGGGAGCCCGGCAGGGATCTGGGATTTGCCCGGTGCCTTCTCTGCTCCGTTGGCTGAGCTGGGTTTGTTTGGGTTTTGGGTTTTCCCCACGTGTTTGTTTGCTTTGGTTCTCACTTCCTGCCTTAATCCTTTCTGCCTGAGTGCTGGAGCTGTGGGGTCCAGGGCAGGGGAGGCACCTTGGAGCAGGGATGGGCGGATTTGGGGATGGAGGGATGCAGGGATATGGGGATGCAGGGATATGGGGATGCAGGGATACAGGGATGCAGGGATATGGGGATGCAGGGATGCAGGGATACAGGGATTTAGAAATGCTGGGATGGTGGGAAACAGGAATGGAGGGATGCAGGGATAGAGGGATGTGGGAATGTAGGGATGCAGGAACTCAGGGATGCAGGGATTCAGAAATGCAGGGATGCAGGAATGGAGGGATGCAGGGTACAAGGATGCAGGGATGTGGGGGATGCAGGCATGCAGGAGTGCAGGAATGCATGGACTCAAGGATGTGGGCTGCAGGGATGCAGGAATGCAGGAATGCATGGATTCAGGTATGCAGGAATGTGGAGATGCAGGGTACAGGGATGCAGGGAAGTGGGGATTTGGGGATGCAGGAATGCATGGATTCAGAAATGCAGGGATGCAGGAATGGAGGGATGCAGGGTACAAGGATGCAGGCATGCAGGAATGCAGGGATTCAGAAATGCATGGATGGAGTGATGCAGGCATGCAGGAATGCAGGGATTCAGAAATGCACGGATGCAGGGATGTGGAGCTGCCTGGCACCCCGGAGCACAGACACCACTGCTGGGCCCTTTCCTACTGAAGGGCCAACTGAGGCACGGATCAAACCCAGGAGAAACTCAGCAAAAGGAGGCAGAACGTGAGGTGTTACATTTTAACACCACATACCTTTTAAATAAAATGTGACACCACAAGAACGCCCACTCTGGGTTGGGAGGTGACCCCCAGGCATCCCAACCCACTCGCAGGGCAGAGCAGGTCCTGACTCCTTTCTCCTGCCCGGGAAAGAGCTGCATCCCCAACGGGGAATTGAGGGGCTCACAGGTCCCTGCACCTCCACACCAGGACAAGGGCCAAGAGTGTCCCACAGGCAGGGACTCAGGGCGCTGCAGAGCTGCAGCAGCACGCTCAGGAGGGGACAGTCCCCAGGGAGGGCCCAGGCTGCAGGATCCCAGCAGGGCACAGCCGTCCCCAGCCACGCTCGGCGCCTTCCCGGCATCCCGGAGCAGCCCCAGCGTTGCTACAGCAACACGAAGCCTCTGGATTCGATGCTGGGAAGGGGGAACGGCTCGTCTCAGGCTGAATTATTGATTAAAACAGAGAGGATGACACACACACACTCGCAGGAGACGGCCAGAGGTGCCCGCCTTGATTTAAAGGCCATCTCCAAGGGGCTGGAGCCGCTCCGTGCCAGGAGCAGTTGGCACAGGGGGCTGGAGCCGGGCACTCTCCCACAGGGAGCCCCGGGGGCTGTGATGCACAGCCCGGTGTTGAGGTGTTAATCCGCTTGTGCAAACACCTCCTCCCCGCTGCTGACCTGCTTAAAGTCCCGTTTGCTCTGCAAACAGAGCCTCGGCTCCGGGGCTGCCAAGAGCAGCCTCTGTGGCACCTCCCAGGATGGCAGCCCTGGCACTGGCACCTGCCAGGAAGCAGCATGACGGGCAGGATTTGCCACGGATGCTCGGGAACGCTCAGAATCCAGAGTCACTGAGGCCGGAAAACACCTGCAAGGTCATCGTGTCGCAGCTGTGCCCCATCCCCACCTTGTCCCCAGCCCAGAGCTGGGTGCCAGCTCCAGTTCTCCCCTAGGGATGGGCACTCCAAACCTGCCTGGGCAGCCCTGCTGATGGCTGGCCGCCCCCTCCAGACTCACCTGTACTCCAGGGAGAACTTGGTGAGCTCCTGGCCGTTGTGCAGCCACTTGAACTCCAGGGGCCAGCTGCCCTCGGCCATGCAGGTGAGCACCAGCCTGTTCCCCTCCAGGTGCACCTGGCTCCGCACCGGCTCCGTCTTGAAGTACGGGGACACATCATCTGTGGGGAGAGAGGGACAGGGATCAGGGCCCCACACCCCCATGGAGCACTCGGCACTGCTGCCCCTGGCAGAACAAAATGATTTGGGGTCCTTTCCAGCCTAAAACATTCCGTGATTCCTTTGGCATCACCCCGCTGCCCCCTCCCCGCCCCAGCCCCCTTCCCTGTCCCTTGTCCCCCCCTGAGCCGTTCCAGCAGCCCATCCTCAAGGGCTCAGCCCGCTGCAGGTTTATCTGAGCTGTGCTTTGCTTTATTCCCAGCTCCCTTTGTAGCATCTCGGAGCTTTTAACTCGGGGGGCGAAGGGGCGGAGGGGCTGCGAGCCGAGCGAGGCGCAGCCACTTACTCCTCTCCTGTTTTATTTGCTAAGTAAAACTATAAATCGAACCACACAGCTCCATTTTCTGCTTAACAAATGGAAGCCCTTTTACTTCAAAGGCACATTCATATTCCCCAGCAGCTTTCAAGTGCACGTTCAATCACAGCTCTGGGTTTTTTCTTTGGGGTAGGGCTCTGCTTTCTTGTCTGCTCGAGCTGGATTGCTGCCGTGGATCCCTGGGAGCGGCACCAAGGCAGTGCCCAGCACCCTGGGGGTGTGACAGGAGTTTGTGGGAGCCAGAGCTGCACTGGGGGCGCCTCTCCTGCACACCCGCATGGAGATGCCCAGGGGATTTGCACCGCCCTGCCTGGCAAAGGGCAGGGCACAGCGGTGCTGGGTGCCAGGCGAGTCATTAGGAAGGGAAGGAGCAGCTCGTGGCTCCTTAATTCAATCTTCCTCTCTGACCTTCCAGCAGCAGCTGGAAGGGGCAGCCCTCACTACTCTTGATGTCCCTGCCTTGGATCCAGGATGGATTCAGACATTGGGGCATCAGGGAATGGCAGCCCAGCACATCCTGGGTGGCACAGGGGCAGAGGGGTTTGGCACCACTGCTGTGAGCCCAACCCGTGGCCATGCTGTTCCCTGGCCCGGTGGGCTCAGGGCAGCCCTGCCACCCTCAGCATGCCCAGGAGTGGGGACAGAGATGCCACGGAGGTCACAGGAATGCCCCAGAGCAGGACCTGTGCCACCTGTGCACGCCACATGTCCCCACACCACGGCAGGGCTTGACCTGCAAGGCCGGGGCATCGCCCACGCCACCCCTTGGGAGACTTTGGGATTATGGCAGTGCCCAGATGGGGACGTGGCACAGCCAGATGGCAGCTCTGGATCCAAACACCTCCTGCATGGAACCAGTCAATGAGCCATGCGCCAGGCTGGCATCCACTGGGCACCACGCAGCTGCAGGGAGCATCCAGGCATAGCACAAGGGGCTGGAACCCAGGGAATGCTGATCCTCAGGGAATCCTGATTCCCAGGGAACTCTGGTCCTCAGGAAATGCTGATTCCCTCAGGACCACCGGGCTGTGCTGGAATTCTGATCCCTCAGGACCACCAGGCTGTGCTGGCAGTGCCCAACTGAGCACTCCAAGGGCACAGTGGGACTGAGACTTGGCACGCCCAGTGCGCCCCCTGCACCCAGCACCTGGGAGGCACCTGGGAGGTGTCCTGGAGGCGCTTGGGAAGCGTTTGGGATCAGGGTGCCGCTGCTGCACCTTTCCCTGGGCCCGCCCGCCACTCGCATCCATCCTAATTTGATTTTAAGCAGCTAAGGCTCATCACGCTTTGAAGCGCCCGAGCCATCTGTTCTGCATTAAGGGGTGAAAAACGGCGCAGAGGAGGAGAGGCGGCTCCTAATTCCGCACGGGTGGGATGGGATGGGATGGGATGGGATGGGATGGGATGGGATGGGATGGGATGGGATGGGATGGGATGGGATGGGATGGGATGGGATGGGATGGGATGGGATCGTTCCGGGCTGACCCGCCCGCCAAGGGCACGGCCCGGCCCCCGCCGTGCCCCCAGGAACGCAAACCCAGCCTAAGAGTGAGGGTAGGGGTCCTGTGGGTCCCCTGTGAGGGGCGAACGTGGCACTGAACTCGATGGGATCCTCCTCATCCTCCTCATCCTCCTGGGAGCCCAACCCAGTGCCAGGGGTGGCTGGAGGAGAGGGGAGATCCAGGGAGAGAAGGTGGCTCCTTAATTCCAGGTGTCCAAAGAGGCCTCCAAGGACAAGACCAGGTGTTCCAGGTGTTCCTGGTGGTCCTGTTGCCCCCAAGGGGTGCTCACACCAATTCTTGGACAGGAGAAGAGTGAGGAGCCCCAATGCTGAGCAGGGCTGCCCCCTCATCACCAGCCCCTTCTGCAGCCCCCCAGCCTCAGTTTCCCTCTCCAGCTGCACCAGCCATCCCAGCTCTGCTCCCTGGGGACACCAGCACCCCTGGCAGGCCCTGGCACCACCAAATCCGGGCTCGTGGAGCTCTCACGGTGCCACCATGGACGGGAGATGCCATTCCCCCTGCCCTGGGGAAGGGTTGGCGGTGGATGACAGCCACGTCCCCCCCACAAACGAAGGGTCATTACTGCTCATTCCGCCTCTCCCCCATCTGTTGTGACTGTTTACACTCCGCTTGCTAATTAGAGGCTAATTAGTTGGTGCAGAAATTCATCACTTTCCAAACACAGGCGGCAGCGAGGGGCGGCTCCGGCAACATCTGCACATCTGCCGGCGGGCACGGGGACACTGAACAACTCCTGTGCCACCCCGTGCCACCCCTGCCATGCCAGCAGTGTCCCCTCCGCAGAGAAAGGTGCCACCAAACCCCCGTGTCCCCATCCTGCCCTCGGGGCTGGGCTGGCAGCAGGGAGGGGGACAGGGACAGGGAATGGGGACAAGAACAGGGACAGGGACATGGACAGAGACATTCCCGGCTCTCTCCCTCCCCTGCCGATGACAATTTAATGCCAGGCCCTGGCACGGCACTAATCCCGCCTAATGGGATCGCAGCCCTGGCCCCCGCGCTTTAGTTACATCAGGGCCGGGGGCTTTGGGGCCGGGATGTAGGGCAGGGCTCCCTAAGAGCCCTAATGGATCCTAATTCCCGGCCCTAATGGGCCAGCCGGGCACTAAGCTGCCCTCTGTCCGCCTCCAAATCCCTCCCGAAGGGAAGGACAGGGAGGGCTAAGCCGGGAGAGATGCCGAGGGGGGCTCTGGGGATGGGGGTGCAGCCCCCGCCTGTTCCTGTCCCTCTCAGGGGCAGGGTGGGGATGGGGGCAGCAGATCCGATCCCTCAGGCCACCCCCGAGGCTTGTGGGACAGCCGGGTCCCCTCCTGCCTGGCGCCACCACCCAGGGGACAGCACAGTCCCCATGTGTGTGTTCAGAGCCCCTGGGGTGACATCCAGTCCCAGCACTGCAAGGGGACCAGCCCGGTCCTGCTGATCACCACAATTCGGGAATCCCAATGGGGCTGGTGCCCACCAGGACCTGGGGGATGTCCTGGACCCATCCCACCCTCACCTGCGGGCTCCGGGTACCCATCCAACCCCAGGGACCAGCACCTGCCTCAGGGAAAACAGCTCCATCCTTCTCCTCCTTCCCAAGAACCCTCTTCTGGTGCCACCAGGATGCAGCCCTGGAAGTGCCACTGCAGTGCCCACACCCTGCCTGGAGCACAGAGAGGGGACACAGCCAGGTCCCTGCAGCTCCCACGGCTTCCCAGGGGCTCCCCATCCTTCCTGGGGCATCACCACCCAACAATGAGGATGCCGGCCTGGAAAGGAGGATGCCAGCACAGTAAAGAAGGTGCCAGGAGTGGTGGCACAGCCACCAAGGAGCTCCCACCACAGCTCCCCCAGCACGGGGAGATGGAGCTTTCCTGGGCATCACCACACAAAAAGGAGGATGCCAGCCTGGAAAGAAAGATGCCAGCCCAGTAAAGAACGTGCCAACCCCTCCAGGAGCTGTGGCACAGCCACCTGGCACTGCCACCAAGCAGCTCCCACCATGCCCCCCCCCCAGCACAGGGAGATAGAGCTTCCCAGGACACCACTACCCAAAAAGGAGGATGCCGGCCTGGAAATGAGGATGCCAACCCAGTAAAGAAGGTGCCATGAGTGGTGGCACCGTCACCAAGCAGCTCCCACCATGACCCCCCCCCCAGTATGGATAGATGGAGCTTCCTAGGACCCCCCATCCTTCCCAGGACATCACCACCCAAAAATGAGGATGCCAGCCTGGAAAGGAGGATGCCAGCCCAGTAAAGAAGGTGCCAGGAGTGGTGGCACTGCCACCAAGCAGCTCCCACCACAGCCCCCCCAGCACGGGGAGATGGAGCTAAATCTCCTCGGCATCAGGCTCTCGCTGGCTCCGCAGCACGAAGAGATTAAAAAACAATAAAGAGAAAGCGAAACCCTCCGCTATAATTACCAGCCTTTAGCCGCCAGCGGAGGCAGGAGGGAGGGAGGCAAGGAGAAAAGGGGGGGGAAAAGAAACAGAGGAGAAGAAGAAATCCACTAAAATTTTAATAGGAACCACTGCATTTAATTTAACGACACATTTTTTCAATTACCAGAATAATTGTTTTATTCATAAAACGAGTTTCAATAAGAGGGTAATTTTCCTTTGTTTTTATTATTCATTTGTGGAACATATTCTCCACACGGGTCCTCGGCGCCGACACAGCTGGGGGGGCTGGGGAAGGGGGGAGCATCACCCAGAGCCCCCAGAAACAGCAAAACAGCACCCATAGGGACCAGTGTCCCCAAGCACCCCAAGGGTGTCACAGGCTCAGGTGGCCCCAGGGGATCCTTCATGGCCATCCCAGGGGTGACAGGGACGTGGTGGCCCTGGGGACAGGTGGATCCCTGCCCACACAGCCACGGCTACATCCCATTCCTGGCTTGTCAGGTGCCAGGTGAGCTGGGGAAGCATCAATTTGTCAGGGGGTGCTGGCAAAGCCACCAGGGGGATTTGATGGCCCTGGTGTCCCCAAGGGCACAGAGCCACCACCCTGTGGTGCTCCTGGTGGCCCTGGTGACACCTCCCGGGGTCCCTGGTGGTGGTGGCAGTGCAGGGGGGGTTGGAGGCTCTCTCCAGCGCTGCCAGAGCCATTAGTATTCCTGAGACACAGCTCCAGCCCCTTCATAAAAAGCAAACACGGAATTGAAATGCCGAGCGCCGCCGGCACCTGGGGAGCCACGGAGCGCGACGGTGCTGCCAGAGGGGACCGAGGGGACCGAGGGGCTGGGGGAGCCGAGGATGGAGCCGGGAATGAGTCAGCGTGGTTTGGGAACCTTGGCTGGGCCCTGCTCGCCCTCCTCCCAACACCTGGGCCGGGGCAGAGCAGCCTGAGCCACACCCTGCAGGGCAGGAGGGCTCCATCCTCCTCCTCATCCCTGCTCCATCCTCCTCATCCCTGCTCCATCCTCCTCCTCATCCCAGCTCCATCCTCCTCATCCCAGCTCCATCCTCCTCCTCATCCCAGCTCCATCCTCCTCATCCCAGCTCCATCCTCCTCATCCCAGCTCCATCCTCCTCATCCCTGCTCCATCCTCCTCATCCCTGCTCCATCCTCCTCATCCCTGCTCCATCCTCCTCATCCCTGCTCCATCCTCCTCCTCATCCCAGCTCCATCCTCCTCCTCATCCCAGCTCCATCCTCCTCATCCCAGTACCACCACAGCCAAAACCACAGTCACCCAATGCCAGAGTGGTTTGGTTGGGGAAGTGCTCAGAATCCATCCATCCATCCATCCATCCATCCATCCATCCATCCATCCATCCATCCATCCTCTTCATCCCAGCACCACCACAGCCAAAACCACAGAGTCACCCCATGCCAGAGTGGTTTGTGTTGGGGAAGTGCTCAGAATCCATCCAGTGCCACCCCTGCCATGGCAGGGACACCTCCCACCATCCCCTGTCCAGCCAGGCCTTGGGCACTGCCAGGGATCCAGGGGCAGCCACAGCTGCTCTGGGCACCCTCACAAATAAATAATTTCTTCCAAGAGATCCCTCCCAGCGTTGGCTCTCGGTGCTGAGCCCAGCAGAGCTACAGGGACACCCAGCTGTCCCCTGCTGTCCCCCCAGGCTGGGATGGAGCAGTGCCAAAGGCACCTGGCACGGTCCCACCCATGCCACCCCATCCCATCCCATCCCATCCCATCCCATCCCATCCCATCCCATCCCCAGGGACCAGCCGGCTGCCCCACACACCCCCAACCCACAGCGTGTTTTTTGATGTGCCTTTTTTTGCCCTTTTCACTAAGAAAAAGACTTATAATTGCAGATGTGACCATTAATCCTCCCAACTTACTTTGTTCCCTTCCTTTCCCGCTCTCCCCTCCCTCCCTTTCTCCCCCCACTGAGACCAAGAGCTTTAAAACTCTCCTTCTGGCTATTAATTAAAAGCAACCTCTCCACTGCCGTGAGTGTACTTGCCATAAATTAATAGCAGCCTTCTTAATCAAATCTTATCTCCTCTCGGAGCGCGGGGCCGGGCGGGTATCCCAGCCTGCCCAGCCATGAAATGCAATTCCCGATGCTCCAGTGGCCTCGGCTCCTCAGCTCCATCCCCTCCTCCGTGGCTCGGGTACCTGGGCCGGCCCGGAGCCCCCACCTGGGCCGGGAGGAGGAGAGGGGGCCCGGCCACCGTGCGCGGAGGTGGCTCCCGGAGGACACGCTCCATTTCTCAGCCATTTACCGCGTTTATCCGCAGCCCCTGCGGACGCCGCTCGGCTTCCTGAATTATTTACGAGGGGGGTTCGGTGCTGCCGAGGCGGCGGCAGAGCCGGGCTGGGGGGTTCTGCTGCCGGAGATGGGGGTGGGAGGCGGTGGGGACACGGCGCGGATTTTGGGGGGTCGGTTCCTGGGCTGGTGAGCTCACGGTGCTCCGGTTCCCGCAGAATATCGGAGAGCATCATGCTTCCGTTCTCCCATCCCTGTCCCACCAGGTTTTCCTTCTCCCCACCCCATCCCCAGCCCTTCCTTGAGGTGCTGATTCCTCAACCCCACAGAATTCCCAGAGCAGGACCTGGACATGGTGTCCTGCAGCTTCTGGGGCTGCTGCTCCAGCCCTCTCCTTTGCAATGTGGAAAACACCATTGGAGATTATTTTCCTTCTGATCTCCCACTAAAAGGAGCTAAGGGGGTTTTCAGCCAAGGCTCACAATATTCTGGTTCCCATAGACTATTGGAGAGCACCATGCTCCCATTCTCCCATCCCTGTCCCAGGTTTTTTCCTTTCCCCACCCAATCCCCAGCCCTTCCTCTGAGGTGCTGATTCCTCAACCCCACAGAATTCCCAGAGAATTCCCAGAGAATCCCTAGAGGGACAGAGGGGACCTGGATGTGGTGTCCTGCACTTCTGGGGCTGCTTTCCAGCCCTCTCCTTTGCCGTGTGGAAAACAGAGCAGTTCCTGGCTCAGGTCACAGCTCCTGCCCAGCTGGAGATGGGGAGCTCCTCTCCATCCAGCCCCCTGTGCACTTGTGCAGCTGCTTGGGCACCTCCTGACACAAGAAAAAGGAATTTTGGGTCACAGGGAGCTCTGGGGATGTGGGGACACCCATAAGGTGCCCGTGACCCCAGAAGGGCTGGCCGAGGGAGCTGGAGCTGCCCTCACCAGCCCAGAGAGGAGCTGGGCTGAGCCCAGAGCTCCAGCCCTGCTGGGCCGCTCCCTGCGCTCCCTCGGAGGGGATTTGGGGTTCCCTACATGCCCTAAGCCGATTGCAGAGTGTGGTAACGGGATTAAGGGGAGGCTGAGCAAAGGCAGACCTGGAGGAGCTGCTCAGCAGAGCTCCCGCCCGTGTGACACCGCAGGATTTGCAGAGCTGCAGCTTAAATTGATTTCCTTCCCCTAAGCCCCTGGAAAGGTGAAGCTGCCAGAGGGACGTGGGCTCTGCCCCCTCCTCACCCCACAGAAACCCCAAAGGGCCCCAGGATGGGCTGGCAGAGGGGTCATGTCCCCATGGTGACATCCCACAGCCACCCACGTCCTCACTCAGGCACTGGGTGACATCCCCACGTCGGTCACCACAGCCACCCCAACCTGTGGCACTGGGTCACATCCCCACCTTGCTCCCTACAGCCACCCCTGCCCATGACACTCTGTGACATCCCATAGCCATCCCTGTTTGTGACACTGGGTCACATCCCACAGCCCATGGCACTGAGACCTCCAGGTGACCCCTCAGTGCCTGGGGGAGCAGCACAGTGACCACAGTGACCCCAAACCCCCAGAGGGCCTCTCAGCACCCAGCAGCCACCCCTGGTGACAATCCCTGCTGGCAGCAGCCACTGCCCGGGGCACTCGGTGACATCCCTGTGGGTGACAGCCCTGCGGGTGACATCCCTGGGGGTGACATCCCTGTGGCTAATCCAAACTGACCACTGCAGGGCACGGCCAGGGAGGCCACGGCCTCAGCACCCCCTCCCTGGCAGCAGCCAGTGCTCCCCAGATCCTGCACACATTCTTATCGTGGGGTACAGGTGACACTGGTGGGGACCACCGTCCCTGCACAGGGATGCAGAGCAGCCCACAGGCGATGCCCCCAGCGCTGTCCCCTCCTCCTGCTGTCCCCAGCGTGGCACTGGTGTCACCTGCGGGCTGCAGGTGTCACACCTCATCCATCTCTGCTGCAGATCTGTCCTGGCATTCCTGCTCCCAGTGTGGGGGTGATTCCTGGAGCTGGCAGCGCTCAGGGAAAGCCCAGGCAGAGACCACGAGCCCAGCCAAGGTGGCCCTGGCAAGTGGAACGTGGCCAGATCTGTCCTGGCACTGCCAGCAAGAGCCACCTGCACTCAGTGGCTCTGAATGCCCACCCGGAGCATGGCAGACCCCAGGATGGATGGATGGATGGATGGATGGATGGATGATGGATGGATGGATGGATGGATGGATGGATGGATGGATGGATGGATGATGGATGGATGGATGGATGGATGGATGGATGGATGGATGGATGATGGAAGGATGGATGGATGATGGATGGATGGATGGATGGATGGATGGATGGATGGATGGATGGATGATGGATGGATGATGGAAGGATGGATGGATGATGGATGGATGATGGATGGATGGATGGATGATGGATGGATGGATGGATGGATGGATGGATGGATGGATGGATGGATGATGGATGGATGATGGATGGATGATGGAAGGATGGATGGATGATGGATGGATGGATGATGGATGGATGGATGGATGGATGGATGGATGGATGGATGGATGATGGATGGATGGATGATGGATGGATGATGGATGGATGGATGATGGATGGATGGATGGATGGATGGATGGATGGATGGATGGATGGATGATGGATGGATGATGGATGGATGGATGGATGGATGGATGATGGATGGATGGATGGATGGATGGATGGATGGATGGATGGATGATGGATGGATGGATGGATGGATGGATGGATGGATGATGGATGGATGGATGGATGGATGGATGGATGATGGATGGATGGATGGATGGATGGACGGATGATGGATGGATGGATGGATGATGGATGGATGGATGGATGGATGGATGGACGGATGATGGATGGATGGATGGATGGATGATGGATGGATGGATGGATGATGGAAGGATGGATGGATGGATGGATGGATGGATGGATGGATGGATGATGGATGGATGGATGGATGGATGGATGGACGGATGATGGATGGATGGATGATGGAAGGATGGGTGCATGGATGGATGGATGGACAGACAGATGAACAGATGGATGTCCTCCTCCCTCCCTGCATCCCACCAGGCCACTGGGACACCCCGACCACGCTGCCATCTCCCCTTCCTCCTCCCACATCTGTCTCCAGGCCCATACTTATTTATTTATTTGTTAATTAACTGCTGTTTCCATAACAAACGCTCCGGCTTCTCCCAGCTTCCAACAGCCCTGGGGCTGGATTGTTAACTAGGATTTTAATTTGTTAATTAAAAGCAGGATGGCTCCATAACAAGCTCCTCTTCCACAGCCGGGGCTCTGGCAGGCTCAGGGGGCCACGGGCAGCCTCACCATGCCCAGGTGAGCCCCTCCAGGGATGGGGGACGTGGGAAGGGAGCAGCCAAGCTCCCCCAGGACCAGGGGGGCTGCAAAAAGGCTCAGGATCTCCTGGTGCTGGAGATTAATCCCCTTCCCCTGCAGTCTCATCCTGGCAATCCCCTCCCCACCACCTCAGCAGCTCCCAGCCCTTGTCCCAGGCCATCAGGGTCCCAAAGCTGGTGACATCAGGGTGCCAAAGCTGGTGACAAACCCTCCTCTGCCCCCTGCAGCAGAGCCAGGGCCGTTCCAGCACCATCCCCTAAGGATTCCCATGGACCACAGCCCGGGACAGCCCTCAGTGCCCACCCTGTGGCACTGGGGACACAGCCAGGTGACAACGTGCGTAAGGTAAGGCTCATACTGCTCCCAGAGCCAAGGGGGAAACATCAGCCCTGGCCGGGAAACAGGGATTGATTCACCCCCAGGGCTGGGAACAGAGCGGGGCTGTGTGCTGCCCATCCCTGCCGCTGGAAAAACCAACATTTCCCTCCCGGGAAACCCCAAACAGTCACAGACACACAGACACACACAGACACACAGACACACAGACACACACAGACACACACACACGGCTGCCTTGTGCCTGCCCAGCCCCGAGCCCGGGGGGCACAAGAGGAGCTTTGTGCTCCAATCCCAACCCTGGCCCCATGGCACGGAGCTGCAAACCAAACACGTGGGGCGGCCAGGAGCTGGAAGGGACAAGGGACAGGAGCCACCCGTAACCCAGGGGGACAAGGGACAGGAGCCCCCTCAGCCAGGGGACACAAGGGACAGGAGCCACATCCAGCCAAGAGGACACAAGGGACAGGAGCCACATCCAGCCAAGAGGACACAAGGGACAGGAGCCACATCCAGCCAAGAGGACACAAGGGACAGGAGCCACATCCAGCCAAGAGGACACAAGGGACAGGAGCCCCCTCAGCCAGGGGACGCAAGGGACAGGAGCCACATCCAGCCAAGAGGACACAAGGGACAGGAGCCCCCTCAGCCAGGGGACACAAGGGACAGGAGCCCCCTCAGCCAGGGGACACAAGGGACAGGAGCCACATCCAGCCAAGAGGACACAAGGGACAGGAGCCACATCCAGCCAAGAGGACACAAGGGATAGCATCTCATCGAGCTCAGGGGGGACAAGGGACAGGAGCCCCCCCAGACCTGGGGACACCCCCAGGGCTGCCCTGCTGCGGGTGGCACGGACAGACATTGTCCTGCCGAGCCTGTCCCCATGCAGGACACAGCCCGATCTCCAGCTGGGGATGTTGAACGAGCTCCAGGCTCCGGACTAAACTCCTTCCCCAGCAAACTCCTCGGGACGGCAGAAACGCTCCGTGATTACGCAGCTCCGCCGTATCTGGGTCACTGCTGTGAGTCACGGACACCCGGAGAGTGACTCAACGCTATTAGAGGGGCCGGATCCTGCGGCCGATCCTGCCGGGAGGGGCTCCAGAGCACGGAGGAAGGGAAGGATGGACGGACATCCCCTCCAAACCCCCCCCAGCAGGCAGCGGCCGGGGCAGGAAAGGGTTAAAGTGCATCCCCCGTCCTGCCCTTCAGCCCTTCCCAGCCGAGTTTGGAGCTTCCCCACATGGATTTGGCAGGAACAGCTCCACACCCAGCTGCCGAACGAGGCGGAGGTCCCAAAAGCCCGGATCCTGTCCCCCGTGTCACCCACCCCAGGGAGTGACACACAAGCCGGGTTTGGCCACATGGAACGCGCTGAGCGCATCCTCGAGGAATTCCTGGAAGGACAGACAGACACCACAGCCCTGAGGGCTGGGAAAGCAAAGCCACCACAGGCCAGCCCTGCCGGAGCCACAGCCGCACCTGAGATGTCCCTCCTGGCAGGGACACCCGTGTCCCACCCCCGACCAGGACAGGACGCTGAGCAGACACACAGACACACAGACACACAGACACACAGACACACAGACACACAGACACACAGACACACAGACACACAGCAGCCACTTCCCGGCCTGGCCCCGAGAATCCCAACGAGGCCCAACCCAAAGAACGGCGGGGGAAGAAAAGCAGAGGAGGGAAACCACAAGAAAAGCCCCGCTCAGCCCTTCCCGGGGCACTGACGCAATGGAGTCCCTTTTTTCCATCCCTTTTCGAGCCCCGCAGGATGGAGAAGGCTCTGCCAGCCCCTCCTGCCCGTGCCAGGCGGGATGAAGGCTCTGAGGCCGGAGTCCTCCTCCCTGTAGCACGGACAGTGTGCCCCGAACACTCGCCCATTTCCTGGGGAGCTGCCCAGCCATCCTTTTCCCTAAGTATTAATTAGTCCTTGCATTGCTCACTCGGAACAGAAATAGCTGCAGCATGACGGCGAGCGCGAGTTTTCCTTGGAAAAGCTCATTTTACTCCAAAGCTTTCCCTCCCCAGCCAGCCCTGTTGGCGGGGTGGGGGAAGGACAGACAGCCTGGCATCCCTCCCCACGGACAGCCCTGAATTTCCAGCGCAGCGCAGCAAACTCCGGTCGTGGCATTTATTCACACACTTGTGGCTCTCGCAGCCAGAGGGGCTTTTCCAGCCCGAGCCAGCGATTCCAGCCTGACGTGAAGCTTATGGGGAGAAGCCAAGCGAGCGAGACTCCCCCGGGGAAGGGCTCCGGCAGCTCCGTGCCCCGCACGCCTCTCGCTTCCATCCACCGCCAGGAAAACCGGGACAAGGAGGCGATGAAGGCGCCCATTCTCTACCTCGCCGGGTGCCGAGCGCTTCCAGGTGCCCCCGACGGCGGCAGAGCTCGGAGTGAACCCTCCCACCGTAATGAGTTGATTTTATTAGTTTGCGAGCGCATCGAGAACTCATTATCAGGGTAAACATCAGCTCACTCCAGCGAGCACGGCAGCGCCGCAGCTGCGGCCGCGCCCCGGGACAGCCCGCGGGGTCCCGGTACCGACCGGGGGGGCCGGGACGGAGGTGCCCACCCTGCCCAAGCCCTCCGTGCCCTCGGTTCGCATCTCCCTGGCACTGCGGGGCGCCGGGTGCTCGCTGGGGTGGGACAGCTCTGAGCTTCGGTCATCCCAACAGTTCCCCTGGGAGATGCTCGGTGCTGGAGCGGCTCTGGACCCCCCGGGACTCTGTGCTGGAGCTCAGGAGGGTCGGAAGGTGCCCCCGGGCACAGCCAGGGCAGGGCTGTGGTGGGACACAGCGGGGCACAGCGGGAGCATTGTCCGGCTCGGCAGGACGCGCTCGCTCGCTGTGGCAGCAGCAGCTAATCCCATTTCATCCGCCGGCACGGCCATCAGCTGTTTTTCAGGCATGCAGGGAGGCGGGGTGCTGAAAGCAGAGCTATTGTGTCCTCCGGTCCCAGCCCCCTCCATCCGTCCGTCCGTCCATCCATCCATCCATCCATCCATCCATCCATCCATCCATCCATCCACCCCAGCCCCATGTGGGCCCAGCTGGCATCGTGCCCCCGTCCTGCTCCGTGCCCAGCCAGCCCTTCACGCTCTGCCAGACCCGTGCAGGACCCAGCACCGAGCTCTGAGCCTGACCCTTGATAAACCCAGGCAGGGAGGAAGAGGAGGATGAGGAGGGGAAGCACCGAGTGTCCCACCCTGCAGAGACCCATGGGCTCACCCTCAGTTCCTCCCTACAGGAGGACACAGCTCCTGGAAGGAGCACAAATGTCCCCACAAACCCCCAGCACTGCCCAGGTTCCAATCCAAGAGCTGGGACGTGCTGGGGGTGGCCCTGCAGGATGGGGACATGGGGACAGGCGCCCCAGGCCATCCTGGAAAGAACTCTGTCCCCGCAGCCAGGAGCAGGGAGCACAGCGTCCCCAGCCTCACTCTTGCCCTGGGGAAATGGGAAAAGGGAAAAGGGGCTCCAAACCCAGCATTTCTCTTCACCAAGCTGAAGGAGTCTCATCCCTGGGCGTCCTCACCTCACGGCCACCCCTGACAGCAAAATCCTGTCACATTACATGTCCCTGTGCCACACAAGGCACAAGGGACACTGCTCCAAGCTACAGCAGGACCCGGCCAGGCCCCCAACCCCTCCCAGCTTTGTGCACCCCAATGCCCCAGAGAAACCCCTCCAGGGGCCACAGAAGGATCCCCATCCATCCCTCTCCCTGCCCTGGCAAGGGCACGGGGCTGGGAGGGCTCAAGGTTACAGCCGAGGGCTGGCAGGCTGTGGGCTCACCCAGCAGTGCAGAAAGCAATTAGCTACCAGGGCTAAAATTAGCTCAGCGGCTTCTTCTGCTAATGGCCAAAGTCATCGAGGCTTCCCTGCACCCGGGGCTTCCTCACGGACAGGCAGGGAGGGAGGGACGGGAGCCACAGGAGCAGCTCACGTGTGCCAGGGTGCCCTTCCTGCCGTCCCCAGCGCCACCAGGCAGCAGGACAGCAGCCAGCGCCATTGTCCCCACCACCACCCCTGCCCCGTGCCTCAGTTTCCCTGCGCCGCCCAGGCTGGAGGGAAGCTCCTGGAATGTCAGGGTGGGTAATGGGGACAATGAGGGCTGGCAGGGAGGGAGGGACAGGGGAGCCCAGCATTCCTGGGATGGCCCCCGAGCCATGCCCGCGGCCAGCCGGGATGCCCAGCTGCTGGCACGCAGCAGCAGCTGCTCCTGGGGCCTTCAGAGCGTCATGGGATGGCTCGGACAGGTCTGAAAGCTCCTCTTGTCCCACGCCTGCCATGGGCAGGGACACCTTGAGGTTCCTCCAAGCTGGCCCTGGTCCCCGTGCCCAGCCCGTGGTGGTGACACTGATCCACGCGGGGAGGTGACACCCCAGAGCATCCCCAGTGTTCTGCTCAAACCAGAGCCCCCAGCCCCAAATCTCCGTTCCTAGGGGCCCCATCGGAGCAGAGAGACAAAGGGGGCCGGGGAGGACCAGCTGCGGCCCGGGAATGTCCCCTGCCCTCGGCCCCCGCTCCCAGGGATCAGGTTTCCCAGTTCCCAGGCAACCCGAGCCCGGCATGGCTGTCCGGGCAGGCATTCCTGCACCCCCGGGGCTGGGGGCGACGCGAGGGTGGGGCGGGGGCCGCCAAGGGGGCACGGCCTGCCCGGGGCACAGGCAGGTGCTGGGAGTGGGGCTGGGGAGGGGGGCTGCAAGGTGAGGCAGGGCACAGCCCCAAAGCTGGGAAATGAACCCCCAAAACTGGGAAATGCAACCCCAAAACTGGGGAATGTACCCCCAAAATTGGGAAATGCATCCCCAAAATTGGGAAATGCACCCACAAGAGCTGGGAAATGCAACCCCAAAATTGGGAAATGCACCCACAAGAACTGGGAAATGCAACCCCAAAATTGGGAAATGCACCCCCAAAACTGGGACATGTAACCCCAAAGCTGGGAAATGCGCCCCCCAAAACTGGGACATGCGCCTCCAAAGCTGGGAAATGCATCTCCAAGAGCTGGTCCGCAAAGCCACGGAGGGTGCTGAGGGCAGTGCCCACTCCAGTGGCATCACCAGCATGCCCGGGGTGTGAGGGATGCCAAAGGGGCAGGAGGGATGCCAAGGGAGTGTGAGGGATGCCAAGGGGGATGTGTGAGGGATGCCAAGGGGGATGTGTGAGGGATGCCAAGCATGGCCAGCACAGCAGGGAGCTGCTCCAGCACATTCCTCCCTGCTGGCCAGGCAGTGATAGGAACACATCCTGAGGCTGGATCCACCCCCATGGAGGGGGGAACCCCAACTCAAAGCAGCAGCCGTGGGGATGAGGGTGGTCCCTGGCATCACCACCACACCTGAGTGGTCCTGGCACCATGGCCTTTCCAGCAGCTCCATGCCATGCTCCACTGCACTGGCACAGCAGCTCCCAGGGCACCCCAATGCCCCGGTGCCCCCCACCCTGAGCCATCCCTGCTCTCCAGGATCCCCTTGGCTGCTCTGGAAGCCCAAGGCCCAGTGCCAGGAGGAGCCACCAGCCCTGGCACAGCCGCGGGCACGGCGGGGGCTCAGCTCTCCCTTCGTTAGCACAATCACATCACCACTGACAGCAGCAGATTTCTGCCCGCCCGTTTCTCACCCAGCCACACGCCAGCCACTCGTTAATGAGCTTGGGGCAATAACGAGGGCCCAGAGGGGAGGGCACCCCCCACCACCCACCCAGCACCCAGCGGGTTCTGCTCCCACATGGCGCTGCCCCACGGGGCCGTTTCACCCCAAGCACCGCCTGTGCTGCTGCTGCTGCAACCAGCACGCCCCAAACCAGTTTGTGTAGGGCCTACAGGGATGAGAGCGTGGCTGGAGCTCATCCCCAGGCAGGAACCAGCCACAGGCACGGGCTGGGGACAAGGACACGGCCGGCGGAGTGGCAGAGGCAGGGTCACCCCTCTTGCAGCCTCCCTTCTCGCGGTTTAATTATCGGCGCTTTCCCAGGTGCTCCAGCAGCCAAGGATCCGCCTGCTCGCTCCTTGCCGCTCTCCTGGAGCTCCTGCTGAGCGGAAATGCCACCGCAGCGCTGTCCCCGTCACCGAGGGACGAGCAGCACTTGACGTTGTCACTCACCCGGGCCAGGAGCTGCTCAGCCACCGCCGGCTCTCCCTGCCCACCAGCGGAGGGGGGTACGAGCTCCTATTTCCATGCCAGCCCTCATCCTGCCTGTTCTGCCCCTCAGCTGGCACCCCAAAGCTTTGGGGACAGCGCGGTGACAGCACAGTGACACAGCCTGCCCGGGACAGGAGCGTATCCCCCTCCCTCACGGTGATCAGGTCATCAAAATTTCATCATCGCCGTGCCCAGGCACTAATGGCTTCCCAAGCAGCATCAAATTTTAATCTCCCTTTCCTCCTCTCCCCTAAAAGCCACTCTGCTTCCCGAGAGCCGGTGCCTTGCGCGAGGCCACCAGCGAACGTGGCAGCGCTGGCAGGGACAGCAGAGCCAGGGCTGCCCCTCCTGCCCTGATGGCACCAGCACAGAGGAACCGGCAGCAGTTCCTCTGTGAATATCAGTATTACATCCCCAGGAAGGGCAGGGGCTGGTCCTTGCCCCCCTCCTGCCCAGCCCGGTGTGTGCAGACGTGCCCAGGCTCCACGCACGGGGACAGAAGATGCTGGAACTCCCCTGCTGCCACCTCTAATAAGCCTCTTTGGTGGAAGCTGCCCATGGCAGGCCCCTGCCCCAAATCCCGTCTGGAACCTTAAGCTGCCCAAATCCCTCCTGGGACTGGCCACGGCCTCTTCAATCCCATTAGAGGCGCTGTGCCCACACGGGGGGTCCCGGGCCGTGCCCCCAGCACTCCCTGTGGGGAAACTGCATCTCACAAAGAGTGAGCAGCAAAGGCCTGGGGACCCCCAGGCTACCCCAGCTCTTGGGGATCCCTTCATTGCCCTGTTCATCAGCCCAAGGGGTGATGGCGGGGTGCCCCCAGGCCTGGCACAGCCCCCAGGCCCAGCACAGGTCGCACTGCGACAGCTCCAGCCCGGGCAGCGCTGCCGGCTGAGCCTTCCCCCAGCTCCGCATTGGGCTCCGGGTAATTAGCGCCAGGCCCCTAATCAATAAGTTATTTTTTGCCACGGGTAATTAATAATTACACAGCGCAGACGGGCTGTAATTAAACTTCCCTCCTGTCTCTCACGGGCACCAAGGGGCCTGTTTTAAGCAAGCACAGGTATGGAAGTGCCTCACCCCGTGGCCGGGCAGCCCCTGCGCCCCGGCCGGGGAGCTCTCGCTCCGTCGCCTCCTCCTTCCCTCCCCGATTGATCCCGTTTTCCTTGGCGGCCAGAATCGATAGCCCTGGCACAAAGCTCTGCCAGCCCTGCCTGCCCCACCGCAGAGGGACAAAGCAGAGCCTGGAGGATCCCTGTGCCAGGCTGTTCCCAGCTCCATGCCAGCGGAGAGTGCTTGCACCCCATGGGCACAGCGGGCAGGAGGTGACCCTGCTGGCGTGTCCCCAGTGCCACCCGCGGCAGGGCACGTGCCAGGCTTTGGGAATGATCCCTCCAGCACGCCCAGCTCGCTGGTGGCCGCTGCCACGCCGGGCACAATGTCACAGCGCCCGCGAGGACGTGACACGCGCCGCAGAGAGCCAGAGCCGCAAAGCTCGGCTCCTGCACCAGGAGAGCGGAGAGAAACCCCTTCCCCACCCCAGCAGAGCACATCTCCCACCCCACAGCCCCTCGGATAAACGGGAGGAGGTTGGGTGACCCCAGGAGCCCGTCCCGAGGGCACGGAACAAACGTGCAGGATGGCAGGGGACTCGGCAGCCGGAGCCGCCAGGCAGGAGAAGAGAAACTCGGCAAGGGAGTGAATCAATCAAAGAGACCTTCAGAGCTCCCCACACAGGGCCTGCCCGGATAATATACTACCGCTTTAGATGTTATGTTCTGAACTTAATTACTGAGAAATTATAGCAGCGCTGGGGGAGGCTCAGGGGGAGCGGGAGCACGGCAGCGCTCAGGGACTCCTGGCTCCACTTGCTGCCACAAACAAGGGCAAGAAATGTCGTGGGTGAGGACCCCCGGCGCTGCGCTCAGCCGTGCCCCCCCGTTTCCCGTCTGGATCTGCTCAGCCCAAGCGCAGGGACGGAGGCAGCCACGCCGCAGCCCTGCCAGCCGGGATCCTCCTCTCTGGGCCCGCAGGGAAGGGGAGCACAGGGTCCCCCCGGCCCCTCTGAACCCCAGCTGCACCCCGAAGGGCCACAAACTGATTTTATATCCCTGTGGGCTAGCGAAGCAGCTGAAAGCAGCCTGGGCTGTGCCCGAGCCCCAAAGGAGAGCAGCGGAGAGGGGCTCACCCTGCCCTGCAGCCCCCAGGGGTTGTTGGGGTGCAGTGGGAGCCCCAGGCACCCACAGGGGCTCGGGGGTGCAGATCCCCCCAGCCCCCCGGCATTTCGTACCAGCGGCTGGAAGTCAACAGGACCAACATCAGGATATGAGCTGCTCCCTGGGAACCCCCCAGACTCGCACCCCGGGGTTTGTGCTACAACGGGGGTACCCTTGGGGCAGGGTGGGGGTTATGGGCGATGCTCACCCCTCGGGTTGCCCACTCTACCGAAGGTGATCCGGCACAGGCTCTCCCTCATGCTCAGAGCAACACGTTCCCCCCATCCCCAGCCTGAGGGCAGTTGTGGGAAGGGGGAGCAGAGCAGAGCCATGCCGCTCGTCCCCCTGAGCCACCACGGTCACCGCGCTGCACCCGGCACCGGCGGGCCCCGAGTGCTGGCTCCGGGGAGGCTTCGCGAATATCACGGATGCCGCTCTTCCCCCGGTAGGAGCTCCGGAGCCGCCTCGCTCCCATCCCCCGGCTGGCGCACCGATCTCCCGGCCCGGGGCGGCAATAGGCTCGGTTGAGGGGTGCAGCGCGGGGTCCCCCAATCTCCCGCCGCCCCCCGCATCCCCTTACCTTGGGCGCCGGCTCCCGGGGGGCCGGGCAGGGCGAGCACGGCGAAGCAGAGCAGCCCCCAGCTCCGGAGCCGGGCCATGGCTCTGCCGAGACAAGCTGGGGGGGTTGCGGGGGGAGAACTTCCCCGACTTTATAATCCGGGCGGCTCCGGCGCAGGGATCCCCGCAGCAGCGCCGCTCAGGGGGAGGCGAAGGCGCCGGGGTGAAGGGCTGCTCGTGGGGCTGGGGGCGGTCCGCAGGCAGCTCCCCACCATCGGCGGCTTCCCCAGGGACGTGCGGAGCCGGGACCACCAAATCCGGAGCGGAGCCGGCAGCCGAGCCCCTCCCCGAGCGCTGCGCCCCGCGTCAGGGAAGGGGACGGGAAGCGCAGGGCGCCGCGCCCCCGGCCCCTCCTGCCCGCCCGGGCTCCATGGGGGCCGGCTCCCCAACGCTCCGGGGCCGAGCGAAAAGTTTGGGGGCGGGGGGCGGCCCCTCCCCGGCGCTCAGCTCTTGCCGAGGGACATCCCCTCCTAGGCGGCTCCGGGCGGCAGAGAGAGGATCCGTCCCCGGCGGGCAGCGGGGGAAAGTGCGGCGGCGGCGGGCGGCGGCGCGGGGTCCCGCTCGTAGCCGCCGGCGGCGGGCGGGCTGGCGGCGCCGCGCCGATCCCTCCCGGCGCTCCGGCCGCTGCTGCTGCTCCTCCTGCGCTGTGCGGCGGCGGAGTGAGCGGCGGAGCCGGGGGCAGCCCGAGCCGGGGAGGCGGGGAGACGGCGCGGCCCCGAGCGCTACCCAGCGGCCGCGGAGGGAGCGGGCGCGTCCCCACCGGCCGCCCCCCGTTCGTGAGGAGCGGGCGGGTCCCCCCCCCCCCGATCTCTCGGTGCCCCCGCTGTGGGAACAGCGGCTGCTGTCTGCAGCTCCCACCCTAACCCGCCCCTCGCTGCCCCAGTCCCTCCGACAGCGCTCAGAGAATCAGCACTCGAACCCTGAGGAGGGGACACAGCGCATCCCTCAGGTAGCTCTAAGGCAGAACTCAATGACACAGGATTACCAGAGCAAACGTTTTAAGGTTCTCAAAAACAAACCCCAAAAAAGCCAACAAAACCTTTAACCCCAGAGATGACCCAGCAGCACCTCCCTGCCAAGACGCCACCTCGTCAGGCCTGATCCCGCAATTCCTCAAGCCCAGAGCTCCCAACAGGATCACACTGCGCTTCGAAGATGTCTGTGCTTTCTGCTAGCACAGTGCCTTGCATTAGGTGGGGGAAAGCAGCTCAGTCACGGCTGCTACCGAGCATTAACACCCAAGGACCTGCACCATCTGCACAGGAGGAAATATCCATCCGGAATTCTAGATCAGCCTCCTGAGCGCACACACGGCCCCTCTGAGCCAAGGGACCTGCGAGGATCAGGGTGAAACGAAAGCATGAGCAGATTAGCCTGGAGACAGCCCCGGCAGCGCCGGGTCACACCAGGGCAGGACGGAGGGAACGCTCTCCCACAGGCACTGACAGAACTGCGTGTGCTGTCCCCGGTGTGCATCTCCCCTGCAATGGAACCCTCACGTGGAAATCCTGCTCAGCCCTTGGGGGGGACGACGCCTGCGAGCACGTTGCGTATTTGGAGAGCTACTGCCAAATTTCCCATCGACCTCTTGAAGAGAGACTGAACAATAACCCAGCTCTTGCCCACCCCGGCATTAATCAGCTCCGTGGCTGGCATTCTCAGCCGAGATGACGGGATCAATGTGCTGTGGGAGGCAGCAATCCTGGCTCACCCCTCAGGGAGGTGTTTCCCGATGCTGGAGGGAGCACAGGGAGAGGCTGCCCTGCCAGGGCTGAGCTCAGCCCCCATCGGGGTTCAGCCCCGTTCCCCAGGCACCCCCACACACGCTGCAGCCACAATAACACCCAGCACGCTCCCAGGCCCCTGCAGGATCGGGGCTTTGTTCCATGAAGAACAGGAATTCCTGTCTCCAGGGCCATAAATCCGGCTCTGACCCTGGTGCCAGCGCTGATTTATGGTTATTACCATTCATCTTGCTGAGCTGTGAGTGGTTTATTACCCGCTTGCACAGGTACCTGCTTCCCCACGGTCACCCAGCCTGATTGAGTCTGGATCTCACATCAGCGCCCCACCAGAGCCCATCCCTCCCTCCCTGTCCTGCTCTGTGCCAGCTCTCCTCTGCCCAAAGCCCTCCCAGCAGGAGCAAGTTCCAGCAGGCAGCGCCACACCTGTACCTGTCTCCGGGAGCGTGTGGAGGAGCCTGGAGCTGCTGGCACATCCCAGGGATCACAGAGGGCAGCGTGGCCCCGCATTGCCACCCACCCATGACCCCACACTGCCACCCACCCGTGTCCCTGAGGATGATGCCCAGGTGATATTTGGGTGTCCTCCCTGTGCTGCTGGGTCACCCCTGCCCCACACAGGGCGTTCCTCCATCTCCCACGAGTTTTGTCCCCCTCCTCCGCCAGCATTTCAGAGAATCCCAACTTAACCTACAATTTGGGGCAGCACCACTCGTAATTACACCAGCAATCGCGACAGCACATCCCCACAGACCACCGTGAGCCGCATCACAGGACTCCTGCCTCTCCAGGACTCCTCTGAAGGGGTTTTTGAGCCCCTCTCTCATCGCTGGGCCCTGCCCGGGGGTCTCCAGCCCGCACCGGCGGCTCTGCAGCCCCGAGCTGCGGTCGGAGCCCGGCCAAGGCGGGGCCGGTCCCGGGGCCGCGGGCAGCAGGAGCCCGCCCGGGGCTATTTGCGGATGCGAACGCTGTTATTTTGCCTCCTGCTCGAAGAGGGCGCATCAAAGTCAAAACCCAAAATACGGCGCTGGGCTTGAATTAAAAAACTCTTGTCTGAAACCGAGGCAAGTTCCAAAAAAAGATCAAGGCTTTGTTTGAAATGGGAAAAAGTCTTTGCCGGGCTGTCAGGAGCTTTGGGGACCGTCAGCACTATCCAGAGGCTGCAGGACAACAGCCAAGAGCTCCGGCTGTCCTCAGCATCCCTCGCCGACTCCCGCAGCATCCCCGGAGCGGAGCGGCAGCCGGGGAAGGGCGGGGAGAGGACGGGAGCGCTGCCTGTGAGTGAGCGAGAGGCTCCAGGAGCTCAGTCCTTCTCGGCTATCAAAGGGCACAGGAGATGGATGGAGGCACGGGCTGTCAGCACCGGCGCAGGGAAGAGAAATTGGATGCGGGAGGCTGGGCAGCCCCGCGGGCTGCGGGGTAACGAGCTCCCGCAGGCAGGAGGAGAAGCCAGAACCGTCCAGAGCAACAATAACGCGCAGGTTTCTAAGAGGGAGGATAACCCCAGCTGCAGCAAGGCTCCCTGACACCTTCTCGGGTTTGTAATTAAGATTGAAAGGGCCTTTTTTCTCCAGCTCTGCTGGAAGAGTCCACCCAGGGTAGCGCTGCAGGCCGGAGCAGCCTCTGCAATCATTTAATGCTCGCTTCAAACCTGGGCTTAGCACAAGTCCCTTCTCCCCAGAGCTGCAGCCTGGGGTGAGTCACAGCCACCTCATCACTTCCTGGGCCCTCAGGGCCCTGCCCAGCCCTGCAAGGCCACGCACAGCCAAACATCCCAATTCTGGCAGGGCTGAAGCTGCCTCTCCTTGAAGGGCATCAATCAGGGCTCCACTCTGCCCTCGGGTGCTGTGCAAGGAGCCTCCAAAGCGGCTCAGAACAGAAACACCTTAAATCTTTGATGAGTTAAAGAAGCACCGAGGATGGGAGCAGTGCCCTCTCCCTCCTGCCAGGGCTGCTCCCCATCCCAGCCCCGGGGCTGTCTCCCAGCATCAGCTGCTCGGGGCATCTCAGCCCAATTAAATCTTCCTCCGAGGTGCTGAGGGGGCTCAGAGCTGGCAGAGGGCAGAGCAGCATCTCCAGCCCTGGGGCAGGACTCCCACGGCTGGGCAGGAGCTGGCTCTGTCCTTGGGGAGATTTGGGAATGAACCACCAAGGGGGTCAGGGTGACCTGGCTGTGGCTGCCAGCCCTCTGTGCCCATCAGATGGGCCCGAGTAACCCACAAACCACTGCAATGGAGGGGTTAAGGGTCTCACCCCTCCAGGAGGGATGTGGAAAGTGTGGGACCCCCACCCAGCCCAACCAGCCCTGGGTCCCCTTCAGACACGAGGGTTTGGCACCACCAGGGCACCTAAACCCACCCTGGGGCTGGCACTGAGGTTCCTTCTGCTCTGAACCCTCTAATTGAGCACCCCAGGACACCATTGAGGTACTGAACCCCTCTAATTGAGCACCCCAGGACAGCACTGAGATTGTGAACCCCTTTAATTGAGCACCCCAGGTCAGCATTGAGGCTCCTTCTCCTTCTCCGAGCCCCCCTAACTGGGCACCCCAGGACAGCCCCTCAGCCCCAGCCACACAAACTGCTCCTCCACTGCCCTTCAAATCCAAGTTTTCCTTTTCCTACGGGCTGGAAAGGGTCGGGAGAAGCCCCAGGATGGGGAAAAGATGGCTCCACTCAGCAGCAGGAGGGCAGAGGTGCAGCCCCCACTGCAGAGCTGACCCCACACTCCAGGACCACCAGCACAGAGACACCCAGCGAGCAGCGGCAGCCCCCAGCAGCAGCCCAGACCTCGGGGCTGGGTTTTTAAATCAGGAGATTAAAAATTTAAACGAAGGCTCTGGCTCATTTTAACATAATTTCTTAACATTTAAAGGGCACCTCCGGAGCGCTCCTCGGGAGCAGCAGCTGGGGAGCAGCCAGGTTTGCTGGGGGCTGCGTCCAAGGCTCGCACTTCATCACACGCTCCAGAAGCTGAGGGGTCTGAGGCACTCACTGCTGACCCCCCTCAGCAGCCAGGGCCAGGCTGGGGGTGCCAGAGCCCCCCAAACCCTCTCCCCTCAGCCAAAGTGCCTGTAGTGACCCCATCGCTGATTCCCACACCCAAAGCTCAGAGAAGTGGGGGTTTTGGAAAATCCAGACCCAAAAAGACTTGGGGAGGACACCAGAGCAGTTTCTAGGAGATGTCATGTGTGCTCTCACTCTCCCAGCATCCCTGGCCTTGCCATCACCACCCCAAGCCCCCACACATCTGTGGGTGCCCACAGCAGCCCTGGGCTCTTTTCACAGCCCATAATTTGGGGTTCCTGCCAGCAGAACCCTACAAAAGCAACAGAACCCAAACCCGCCTTACCAGTCCCCAATGGGCATCACTCATGGCTCATCCCTCCTGGAAAGGAGCAGCTCCAGCACTGCACAGGGTGGGCACCCCAGGGCAGCTGCACTGAGCCCACAGCCCCACTCTGCTCTGCACTGGGGCACGAGATTTAACCCAGAGCAGGTGAAATCCTCCAGATGTGCTCAGGGAGGAAATTTAACTCAGAGCAGGTGAAATCCTCCAGGTGTGCTCAGGGAGGAGATTTAACCCAGAGCTCCTGAAAATCCTCCAGGTGTGCTCAGGGAGGAGATTTAACCCAGAGCTCCTGAAAATCCTCCAGGTGTGCTCAGGGAGATTTAACCCACCTGCAGCTCCTCCAGGTGGGCTCAGTGAGGAGATTTAACCCAGAAAAGCTGAAATTTCCCCAGGTGTGCTCAGGGAGGAGATTTAACCCACCTGCAGCTAAACCTCCTCCAGGTGTGTTCAGGGGTTCCTGGGCCCCCATCCTGCAGCTTCCCAGCTCCCTCCTCTTGCCAAGGGAAGGGGGGAGCCCTGTCCCTGACAGGATCCTGCCTGGGGGCTGGAGCCCTGCCTGCAGGTGATAAATAATGAGTGAAAATCGGGGAAATAGTAAATAATATATTTACAGGCCTGCATAATGGATGACACCGAGCTCAGGCTGCAGTGAGAGACCTCTGCTTGGCAGAGGGATGAGGACACGGTGAGGGGGACACGTGGCTCTGACAGGCTCCCCAAGCCTGTCCCCCCATAAAAATCAGCCTTTCCCTTCCCCACGTGTGCTCCCACAAAGCCCCAGGGGCCTTTTAGGGAGATGTAATTACCAGCTCCTCAATCAATCCCGTCAGCAGCAGCCAAACCTCAAAGTGAATTATCCCATAATTGGGTTGGGACGGGGCTGTGGGGGCACTGGGCAGGAGGGGAAGGGAGGGGAGGGTCCCAGCCCCTCCCCACACCCAGCCCACCCATCCTGCAGGATTTGCCATCCCACCCAGCTCAGCTCAGCTTGGCTCTGTTACCCCTGGGTCTCTGGGTGTTCCTGGGGTCACCCCATCCCAAACATGGCCCTGTGTTACCCCAGGGAGTGTGGAGACGCTCAGGAAATGGATTCTGGCCGGCTCCCACCGAGGAATTCTGTTTCCAAGGGGCCCTGGGTGGGATTTGCTGTCCCTGGTCACCCCTGAGAGCTGTTGGCTCATTAAGCATTGGCGGAGGACGAGGTTTGGGCTGGGGGTGAAGGGGCAGCTCCGAGACCTGGCCCTGCTCTCCCAGCACATTCCATCCCTGTGGGATGCAGCGGGGAAGGCCCAACAGCTGGAGCAAATCCCCAGCACAACCCCACAGACAGGACTTGGGAGAACCACACTGGTGTGCCTCAGTTTCCCTGGATGAGCTCCAGCCTGGCCATACCATGGGTGAGATGGGGACAGGGATGACACAGAGCCCTTCCCAACCGGTTGGTGCCACCACCTTGCTGGGAGGGAGGCTGGGAAAGATCCATCTCGCTGCCCTCTGGATGAAACAGCTACATTTCAGATAATTCCAGATAGTAAATTTTTTGAGTCCCTATAAGCTAAAATCAATATTGGCACAACTGTGCGTCATTAAAAACTAAATGAACATGACAAAGCCAAACTGCTGCCTATTAAACAAATGAGTTTCTATCCACACAGGCACAGCAGGTTCTGAAATCCTTTATTCCGGGAGCAGAGCTTTTATCCGAGGGGTGGGAAGGGGCGGGAGCAGGGCTGGTGTGTGCCTGCCCTTCCCGGGACACGCTGTACCGGAGCTCAGCTGTACCGGGACACCCAGACACGCTGTACTGGGAGCTCAGCTACACCAGGACACGCTGTACCGGAGCTCAGCTACACCAGGACATGCTGTACCGGAGCTCAGCTACACCGGGACACCAGGACACACTGTACTGGGAGCTCAGCTACACCGGGACATGCTGTACCGGAGCTCAGCTACACCGGGACACCGGGACATGCTTTACCGGGAGCTCAGCTACACCGGGATACGCTGTACCGGAGCTCAGCTACACCGGGACACCGGGACACACTGTACTGGGAGCTCAGCTACACCAGGACATGCTGTACCGGGAGCTCAGCTACACCGGGATACGCTGTACTGGAGCTCAGCTACACCGGGACACACTGTACCGGAGCTCAGGTACACCAGGACATGCTGTACCGGAGCTCAGCTACACCGGGACACACTGTACCGGAGCTCAGCTGCACCAGGACATGCTGTACCGGAGCTCAGCTGTACCGGGACACCGTAACAAACCAGACGGTTCTGGGGATGTGGAACAAGAGAGGGACAGGAGAGGGAGGGTCCTGTGTGCTCCAGGGATGGTGTAACAGTGCAGAGGTGACACAATGGTGACACAATGGCAACGAAATGGTGACACAACCTCAATGTCATGGCAATGACACGGTGACAGGATGGAGACACAGTGGGAATACAATGGTGACACAATGGTGACACAATGGCAATGAAATGGTAACACAACAGTGACACAACAATGGCAACACAAAAGTGCAACAGTGACAAAATGGGACTTCAAAGGTGGCACAACAGTGACACAATGGTGGTGCAGTGGTGACAATGTCAATGTCGCGGTAATGCCATGGTGACACAATGGCAATGCAACAGCGGCACAACAGTGACACAACAATGGCAACACAACAGTGCAACAGTGACAAAATGGGACTGCAATGGTGACACAATGGCAGTGCAGTGGTGACGCAATGGCACTGCAACGGTGGCACAATGGTGGCACAATGGCACTGGAATAGTGACACAACAACAATGTCACAGTAATGCTGTGGTGACACAATGACAACGCAACAGTGACACAACAGTGGCAACACAACAGTGCAACGGTGACAAAATGGCACTGCAACAGTGGCACAATGGCAACACAACCACAATGTCATGGCAATGACACGGTGACAAAATGGTCACACAATGGCACTGCAACGGTGGCACAATGGTGGCACAATGGCACTGGAATAGTGACACAACAACAATGTCACAGTAATGCTGTGGTGACACAATGACAACGCAACAGTGACACAACAGTGGCAACACAACAGTGCAACGGTGACAAAATGGCACTGCAACAGTGGCACAATGGCAACACAACCACAATGTCATGGCAATGACACGGTGACAAAATGGTCACACAATGGCACTGCAATGGTGACACAAGGGTGGCACAAAAGGCAGCAGTGTGACAATGGCAGTGCCATGGCAATGCAAGAGCTGCTCCCCACGCCCAGCACTGCCTGATCCTCCTGGAACTGTGGCAGGACCCTGCCCCAAACCCTCCCACCCCAAATCCTGGCAGTCCTGGCCGTGTCCCCTCCCCTCCAGGGACTGGGAGGGCTGACCCTGCCTGTCACCTGTCACATCACTGCTGGGGACACTGCCAGCCGCCCACGGCCTGTCCCCGCGCTGCCATCGCCGCGTCCTGATTGTGTCCTGGCTGTCTCCGCGCAGGTTCCCGTGCGAGGAGGGGCTGGCAGGGGGAAGGGGCCGGTTCTGCCGCCTCCCCCCGGCCCCAGCGCCCCCGGCAGCCGCAGCAGAGCCGGGCAGGCCGGGAAAGGTCAGACCGCTGAGCCGTGAGTGCCGGAGGGCGGCTGAGCCGCTCCCACCCGTGCCAAGGGCTCCGGGGGCGCCGGGAAGGGCTCTCTGTCACCTCCATCCGCATCCCCGCAGGCTGTGCCAGGCTCTGTGCCCGCCCATGGCTCCTGGTGGCACTGGTGACCTGCTCCATCCCCCTGCCCTGCCCTCCCTGGGGACATCTCCCCATCCTTCCCCCACCAGAACCTTCCTTTCATTGCTTCTCCTCTATTTAACATTTCCAATTTATTCTCCGTACTCCTCATCTTTTCCATTATGGTTCCCATTTCCTTTTTTTAAAGCTTTCCGACATGGAAATATTTTATTTTTGGGAGCTCGGGGAAGGCCTTGTTTGGCACAGGTTCCTGGACATCCTCTGCTCAGGCCAGTTTGGGGGAGGTGATCCATGGAGGTCCCTTCCAACTGGAAATATTCCGTTCCTTTCCATCCAGAAGTGCTCTATTTCTGGAGTCTGCTTGGGATTTGGGGGAATGAAGGGAAAAATGGGGAGTTGGGAGATTCTGATTGGGATTTGGGTGAGCAGAGCCCCCTGTCCCTTTGTCTGGAGGATTCCAGAGCCTTGCTGGACTTTGGGGGTAATGAATTGTGTCCACACATGGAATTTTGGCTTCCTGGAGCCACCAGCTGCCCATGGTGCAGGGTGATGGATTGTCCCTCTGGGGACAGTGTGGAGCATCCCAGCTCCTGCCTTGGTGGCACTGAGGGCTGTCACTTGTCAGCAGAGTGTGAAGTTCACCTCTGTGACAAGGAAAAGTGATGGGAATGGAAAACTGAGGCTTGGGGGGGATTTTCCCAAGGAAAATGTGCAGGACTCAGCCATGGCCTCCATGCCCATCCTGCCTGGTGCTCCAGCAGAGGGATGGATGGCAAGGCGGCTGCATCCCTGATCTGGAATTACTCCCAGAAGGAGCTGGGGAGAAGCTGCACCCCCAGGAATGCCAGACACAGGCAGAGGAGTTGATCCCATCCCTACAGAACCGGGGCCTGGGAGCTGCTGGGGGAAGTTTTATGGTGCTCGAATCAATCAGTGGGAATCCCATAAAAGTCAGTGGGTATAAATGGGTTCCTGGGATAGGTTTTGACATCCAATTGTCTTTTCCATTTCAGTTGTCATAAAGCTCTGCACACCCAGATATACAGCCCGAGCTGGGGCGCACACCAGGAAACGCTGATGTGCAGCCACGTGTGCCACAAGCCCTGGCACACGTGCACAGAGAGGCTCTGGACACACTCAGGGAGGAGCCCCAACCCCTCCCGAGGACCCAGGGATCCATTTCCCTGCCGCTACCCACGGCAGGAGCAGAGCATGGGTGACAGGGGATCGATCTGAGAGGCTGCTCCGAAAAAAAACCTCATTTAAAGGGAAACTTAGATGAGCAAGCAAGTCGTACATCATCTCCCTGTGAATGGTTTGTCGGGCTCGGGGAGCTGAGACAGGGCTGGCTTGGCAGAGAGGGGAGGGAGGAGGGCCCTGGTTGTGATCCCATTGCTGAGGCTGAGCACTGGATATGGGGGGCCTGAAAGTGGGCTCTCCTCCTTCCCCAGCCCCCCACCCTGGAGCTGGAATCACCAGGAGAAGGTGACTCTGCCCCGCTGTAGCACTTCCAGATAAAGAATTATGGATAATTTCTTTCTGCCCATCTGGCACGCAGGGAAGGGACGTGCAGGAACAAAACCCCTGGCTCCAGTCTCCTTTTCCTCCTCCTCCCTCATCTTGGCCTGTTTGGAAAGGAGAGTTAAAGAAGCTGGAAGGGAGGAAGAGGAGGGACGGTGTGGTGCAAAGATCTCACACAGGACCCTTGGAATCTCTGGGCTTCCACAGTGGAGAGCAGCATCCCTGGGTGTTGTGATGGAATCCTGTCATCCCTGGGGTCCCACACCAGAGTCCTGTTATTCCTGACAGCCCAGACTGGTGTACCATCATCCCTGATGTCCCAGATGGGAGTGCCACCATCCCTGATGTCCCAGACTGGAGTGCCACCATCCCAGACATCCCAGACTGGAGTGCCACCATCCCTGATGTCCTAGACTGAAATGCCACCATCTCTGACATCCCAGAGTGCAGTGCCATCACCCTTGGAGTCCCCTGCCAGCTGGCACCAGAGCTCCTCAGCCAATAACTCACACCAAGCCTCTGCCTCCGTTCCAAATCCATCTCTCCGGAGAGCAGGAACGTGCCGCCCGGGATTTATCCCCTCCCCGGGGCGGGTGGCTCGGTGCAGCAGATGCCACTTTGTGTCACAGCCTGATTTCTCTCCCCTCGATTCGCAGCTCATCATCAGCTCCTGCGGTGACCGCTCCCCTAAATCACCGCCTGCTCTTTCTGGCATTGATGCCGCGATTTTTCTCCTCTCCAAAGAGGCTCTCGCTGGCTGCGGCTCCGCGGGGACAGAGGGGCTCCGAGCTCGGCCCCAATCCATGGGGCACCGGGGGCTGGAGAAGGGGGTGCCCAGCACGCACACCCCGCACCAAGGCTGCTCCCCGCGTTCTGCTCGGCAGGGAGGGCTCCCCGGACCAGCCGGGGCTCGTTCCGGGCACAGCTCCCCGGCTTGGCAGCGGCTGCAGCCCCGCGGCCCTGCCAGCGCTGCCTGCCCGGCAAACAGCGGCTTCCTGCTGGCTGCCGGCACGGCTGGAACTCCAGAGAGGATCCAGGCAGGGCTGGGAGCTCCAGAGAGCATCCTGGCTGAGAATTCCAGAGAGCATCCCGGTTTCTGGCACGGCTGGGAGCTCCAGGGAGCATCCTGACTAAGAATTCCAGAGAATATCCCGGCTGCTGGCAGGGCTGGGAGCTCCAGAGAGCATCCTGGCTGGGAATTTCAGAGAGCATCCCTGCTGAGAGCTCCAGAGAGCATCCCAGCTGCCGGCAGCGCCGCCGGGAGCTCCTTTGTCAGAAGGGCCCCAGACGCTCCCCTGGGTGTCCCCTGGGGCCGGGAAGGGCGGTGGATGTCCCCGCGGGGTGGCCGGGTGTGGGTGCCCGGCCCCGGGCAGGTTTGGCGGTGGATGGTGCTCGGCACAGACCACGTTCCTGTGGGATTTTGCGGCTGAGTGATCAGGCAGAGGACAGCGCCGTCCCACGGGGCTCAGCCAGGTGTGCTCCAGCCCCGCGGAGCTGCAGGGAGGGAAAGGAGAGATGGAGGGATGCTGCGCCAGGATGCCTGGATCCCTGCTCCAGCCCGAGCCTGGGCTGCGGCCAGAGGAGGCTGGGGGTGGATAAAGCTCATCTCCTCCAGCATATGGAGCTCGGAGCGAGCTGTCCCCAGGCAGCGGCGGGGCGGGCACGGGGAGCGGCCCCTGAGCCCGCGGCCCCTGCCAGAGCCTGCCCACATCCACACGCTGCTGTCCCCCGTCCCCTGTCCCCTGCCAGGATCCGTCACCGCCGGCTGCCCGGGGAGGGACGCGGGCACTGATCCGTGCTGGCCTCGGCTCCTGGCACAGGGACGTGGCACAGCCCCACGGCCGGGGGAGGGAGCGCTGGCTGCCGTGCAGGATGCTGCCTGAGGGCTCCGTGACCTCAGAAGGGAGGAGCGGACCCTTCGAGCCCCCGGCTGGGGGCAGCAGGGACAGGCAGCTGGTGCCCCTTGTCCCCCGTGCCACACTCACGTGGCCAGGCCGTGGGGACACACGTCCCTGGGCACTGGGGACAGTGGGACTGATTTAAATCCATTTTAAGCGCCAGTCCCCCTCTGTGAGTCCCCATCTCCGTGACATTAGAGTGTGGCACCACCAGGGCTGGGTCCACAGGGTCCTAACTGAGCAGAATGAGACCCTGGGCCATGTCCAGCCTCGGGAATCAGGCTGAGCACTGGAAAGTTCGAGTCCATCTGCATCTCCTGAGGTGCCAATGAATCCCTCCCAGTGCCACCAGCCCCTGTGTGTCCCCAACCCAGGTAGCTGTGGCCCCCAACACCCCCACAGCACCCCAGGACCCTCAGCCACCCCCTGCCAGAGCCAGGGCCGTGCTGCACCGGGGTCCCCAGTGCAATGGCAGTAACAAGCTTCTGTTAAATAATTGAATTCCTCAAATTGTTCCCTTTTCCCTCCGGTTTTGGTACACATTTGTCACCGTGCCATTAGGCAGACGCTTTGCTCGCACTTCATTTATTCATAAGCGCAGCCGTGACAATGACAGCGGAGCTGAGCACAACTGCTGGCGCGGGGCACGGCTGCCCTGGCACTGCCAGGTCTCACAGTGGCACCAGAGCAGTGACAACACCGGGGTCACAGTGAGGATGGGGCTCTGTGCATCCTGCTTGTCACAGCTTCCCCGTTTTGGGGGACAGATGGGGACAATCAGCTCTGTGCCCACTGCACCCCATCTCCTGCAGTGGCTCTGGGTGGTGGCACTGCTGAGCGGTGCGAGAACCACCCCAGGAGCTCAGGAGTGCCCAGAGCTGGAGCTGCCTCTGCTGGGAAGGGATTAAAGGTGAGCCTGGCCTTGCTCCTGCTCAGCAGAGCCACCAAGGGCTCCTGCACCAGGTGGAAAATCCATTAAAGGCCATGAGGGAACAGCAATCCCTGGTGCTGGATGTCACCAATGTCACCTGCAGCCAGGGACCAGCACCGTGGATTGCCACAGGACATCAGGATGTGCCCATCCCGTGGCAAACTGCCCAAACTGGGCATGTCCAGGGCAGCTCTGGATGGGCACAGAGCCACAGCAAACTGCCCATGCTGGGCACAGCCAGAGCAGCTCTGGGTGCCCACAGACCCACACCCCCAACCCTGGCTCCTGCCAGAGTCCCCGAGGGATTGAGCACCCTGAGGGTGCCACGCTGGCACTCCTTGGCCCAGGTGGCAGCACCCACAGGTCCATCTGTGCCAGGGACGTGCCTCGCCTTGCACGAGCTCGGCTCAGCTAATTGCAGTAATTAGCCCGTAATGAAGCAATTATTTGAGGACGTGGTTCCACGTGTTCCTGCAGGGGGGCAGGACGAGGGGGGACGCGGTCTCAGCAGGCACAGGGGACAAGGACATTGCCCGTCCCCCGAGGGCACGGTGGGGACACGGTGGGGACACAGTGGGGACAGGGTGTTTTATCCATTTTCTCCGGGTTTTTGCCTGGGATTCCCCTTCCCCCGTGACTCTGGTGAATGGCAGAGGGCAGAGCCAGGCTGGGACCCCGCTGGGGTGGCGGGGATGGATGGATGGATGGATGGATGGATGGATGGACGGACGGACGGACGGATGGATGGGATGGGTGGGATAGGATGGGATGGGATGGGATGGGATGGGATGGGATGGGATGGGATGGGATGGGATGGGATGGGATGGGATGGGATGGGTGGGGTGGGATGGGATGGGATGGGATGGGATGGGATGGGATGGGATGGGATGGGATGGATGGGGTGGGATGGGATGGGATGGGATGGGATGGGATGGGATGGGATGGGATGGAGCTGCGCTGGCGGGAGCTGCACGGACACGCTGCTCCCGAGCTCTGTGCTGCAGCCGGAGCCAGGGAGAGCCGGAGCCAGGCGAGGAGAGGCCGCCAGCTGGCCGGCTCCGCTCTGGAGCATTGCCCGGCTGTCTCTGCCTGCGTGGACGTGGCCAAGTTAAACCCCCACGCATGGAGAGGGGCCGGGAGCTGCGGAGCAAAGGCAGCTCCAGCCCTGGGGTCCTGCCCAGTGACACCCTGAGGGCAAACCCTGCTGTCCCAGAGCGCAGAACCAGGGAATCACCCCTCTGCGGGGCTCCTGGAGCGGTGGGAACATCAGGGTTCTCCTTGGGGTCTGCTGTCTCCCAACCTTCACTGACACCAGAATTCTCTAATTTCAACCCACACTGGACAAATAAGGCTCGTCCCGGCTCTGGTGAGGGAAATGATGAGCCTCCCACGGCATCACATCCACCTGAGCACCGGGACCCCCGCAGCCCCTCCGCGGCCCCGGGAGCATCACCGGGAGTGCCGGGGCTGGCACGGGCAGCAGAGCCCCCGGCGCGGAGCGGAGCGGAGCGTGCCTGACAGGAACCGAGCCTCGGCGGGGAGGGAGCAGACGGGAGGGAAATAAAAGCAAATTACATCAGTGCTGGCATGGGCAGCCATCCCGGAGAGCTATTTCGGGAAGGGCCAGGCCGGCTGCGGGGATAAGCGCTTGCAGATGTTGCTTGGAGCGCCTCGCCGGGGCTGCGGGAGGGGACAGTTCCAGCGTGGGGACACGGCCCAGGACGGGATGGGGACCCTTCTCCTTCCAGCCCCACAGCGAGGGGACCCCTGGGTGCTGCTGATGCCCGGATCCATCCTTGGGCCGCAGTGGGGATCCCCAGCACTGCCACATGCACAGGACAGCTCGGGGACACTGCACAGGGGGGACACGAGGGGCCCGCTTGGTGGCCGGGACGCGGTGGCATCTCAAGGTGATTGGCAAGGGCAAGGGAAGAGAAACCTGGCCGTTGCCATGGTTACCACCTAACATCCTCCAGCACGGGCTCCGAGCAGCAATAGCGGTGCTGCATCGCCGGGATGGGCTGCGGAGGGGAAGGAGGGATGGATGGCTCCCGGCTGTGCCGTTCGGTTCGGGAGGAACCGAGGAGAACTGAGAGCTCAGCCAGGCTCGGATGAGGGGGGGATCAATGCACAATCACCCCCCAAACGCTCCCAAATCCTGCTCAGGCTCCCAGCCCACGCAGGGATCCGGCCTTGGCTCCGGCTGCTGCGGGCTGAGCCCGGCTCAGGGCCGGGATCCCATCCCAGCTCTGCGTTCCCCTCAAACCAAACAGCAGCTCGGGGTGGAACGGAGTCAAAGCAGAGACGTGGCAGATGTTTCTGCTCTGCCCAGCTCCCCGTTTGCTGCGGTGCTGATGGCTCCCGGTGCCCGCTGCCCCCTGTGCCAGCCGGTGGCACGGGATGACGGGCGCCGAGGTGACAGGTGGCATTTGCCAGCTGCCCCGGAACCGGCAGTGCCACCGCGGCAGGAGGGAGCAGCCCTTTTGTGAGCCGCTGCCAGATGTTCCTCTGCAAAATAATTTGATGGAAAAACGGGGAAGGGAGAGCATTTTTCCAGCAACATCTTGCTTTAATATTAGGGGGAAAAAAAAAACCCAAACCCAACAGGAAATAATGTTGGAGGAAGGAAAGCAGTGCCCAAATTTATCCCCCTCCCGTGCACATACAGGGTGTGTGATGCTGGGATCATCCCAGAGGGAATCCAGCTCCCACAGCTCCAAGGACCATCCCAGCACCCTGAGGAGCCTGAGGGCACTGGGCCAGGCGCTGTGTGGGCTGGTGACACTGCAGTCACAGCCACGCGGATGTGACAGACTGACCCCCACGGCTGACACACGGATTTACTGCCTGCAGAGGCAGCCAAGGACAGCCCGGTCCCTGTGTCACCCCAGACATCCCCGTGTCTCTCCAGCTCCTGGCTCCTGCCCAGGGACGTGGTGCCCATGTCCCGATAGCCCCAGGGGACACCAACCCCCATGGGGACCTCTGTGTCCCCCCACCAGCCCCACATCACCTCGGGGAAGTCCAGGGAAGGCAGAAAGCCCAAAAATCAGACCAAGGGGAGGAGGAGGGGCTTTTCCACAGGGCTTGGTGTTCCCAGGCACATCCCTGCCTCAGTGCAGCCAGATCAGAGGGGATGGAGTGGGAAACAGAGCAAGTCGTAACACAGGTGAGGAGTAGGCCCAGCCACAGGGACATTGGCATGTTCCAAATCCCCATCTCTGTTCCTTTTCCCATCCCTACCTACATTCCCATGCCCCTCCCCATCCCATTTTCCTTCCCCAACCCCATTCTCTCCCTCAGGCCCATTCTCCATCATCTTCCCATGCCCTTTTCCCTTCCCCATCCCTTATCACACTTCTCTCCCCGTTCCATCCTCATCTCCATCTCCATCTCCATCTCCATCTCCATCTCCATCTCCATCTCCATCTCCATCTCCATCTCCATCTCCATCCCATCTCATCTTCATCTCCACCCCATCCCAATGGATCATCCCCACCACAATCCAGGCTCACTGCCACATTGCTCCCACCATCCAGCAGCCCCAAACTGGGACCAGGTAACTCAGGCTGAGCCAGGGCATGGGCACCAAAAGCCATCATGGTCCCCAGGAAGAAAAATAAGATCCCCTGGGAGAGGAGGGGGAAGGAGAAGAAAAGGGGGAAAAAAAAGTTCAATCAGCTTTGTAAAGGGCACAATTTGCAAAATCCATTCCATATTTTACTAGGCTGGGATTTAGGGATTAGTCTGTAATACTTAGGTGGCTTTTTGTAATAAAACCCTGAGCTGCAGAGCCTTGGGAAAGGAGAAGGTGGCAGGAGTCTCCTCTCCATCCCGCGCTCATTTTCCCAGAGTTTCCTCCTTGTTTCTTTCTTTTTTTCTCTCTTTTTCTGATCTCGGCAGCCCCGTTAATCTGGGCTTTATCTGCCTATGGAGGAGGCCTGAGCTCTTTATTGGATTTTTGGCAAGAATAAATGATTTCGTTTGGGATATTACGGAGACGATTCCGTGGGATTACGGCACCTCATAAATGGAGCAGCGGGGATCAATTCCTCGCCGTGGGAATGCACCTGTGCCTACGTGCTGCTGCTTCAGGGGGTGGGGACGGCAGCTATGGCACAGGTGTGGCATGGGTAATGTGGCTATGGCACAGGTAGGGTGGCTATGGCACAGGTAGGGTGGCTATGGCATGGGTAGGGTGGCTATGGCACAGACAGGGTGGCTATGGCATGGATAGGGTGGCTATGGCACAGGTAGGGTGGCTATGGCATGGTTAGGGTGGCTCTGGCATGGGTAGGGTGGCTATGGCACAGACAGGGTGGCTATGGCATGGATAGGGTGGCTATGGCATGGTTAGGGTGGCTATGGCATGGTTAGGGTGGCTCTGGCATGGGTAGGGTGGCTATGGCACAGACAGGGTGGCTATGGCATGGATAGGGTGGCTATGGCACAGGTAGGGTGGCTATGGCATGGGTAGGGTGGCTCTGGCATGGATAGGGTGGCTATGGCACAGGTAGGGTGGCTATGGCAGGGGTAAGGTGACTGCGGCATGGTTAGGGTGGCTATGGCATGGTTAGGGTGGCTATGGCACAGGTGTGGTGGCTGTGGCATGGATAGGGTGACTGTGGTACAGACGGGGTGGTTATGGCACAGGTGTAGTGGCTGTGGCATGGTTAGGGTGGCTGTGGCATTGTTATGGTGGCTATGGCACAGATCTGACACAGATCTGGCACAGATATGGCCGTCATGTCCAGCCTCGACCCTAGAATCAAACCAAACCCACCTAGACGTGCCAGGGAGGATGCTGGCACAAGGCCACCGAGCAGGAACACCCACCCTGGCCATGGGGTGGGAGGTGACAGGGCGTTCCCCTCTCAGGAGGATCCTAAACCCACACCAAAGTTCATCTCCAGCCTCTTGTCCCAGCTCAGCCCCCCCCTGGCGCTGGGTTCAGGGTCCCCGTCCCCTGCCCAGCGCGCTGCTGGTGCCACCACGGTGTCCCCTCAGTGCTGTGGCAGGGGGTGGGCAGAGCTTTGAAGCCCGGGGATGAGTGGGTGAGGAGCCAGCGTCGCTGTCAATTCTCCTAATTAAGGAAATCCTTTAGGGAACGCAGATCCCTCGGTGCCGGGGCTGTGTGGGAGCACAGCCAAGCCAAGCACCTCGGGGACGGGGGTTTCATTGGGAATCCACCCCTGTCCCTGTCCCCACACCTGTCCCAGGCCCACCAGGGATGCAGGCAGGGCTCTGCAGCCCCCAGCCCACCCTGCAGGTGGGACACCCGGCTGTTCCTTGGCATTCCATCTCTCCTCCATCGTGCCATAGCCAGACACGGATCTCACCAATCCAAAGGAAAAGCGAGGCAGGAGAGCCCATAAGTCATGGGTGCCTTGAGAAGCTCATCAATAATGCACAAACTCAGGGCTGGGGAGGCATTTCCCAGTGAATTCCACGCACGGGGAGCGCCCGTGGCCACAGCAGCACAGCTGCCTGCTCCCAGGGAACTCCTGCCTGCAGGACTGACACATTTATCAGCTCTCCCATAATTGTGTTTTTGTGAGCGTGTGGCAGGAACTCCCCGGGAGCCACGGCCCCACTCGGGGCTCGCAGGCAGGAGCTGGCTCTGGAACGCTGACAGAGAGGATTTGCTGGGGAAAGTGGGTCAGGACGGCACCTGTGGCCTCGGTGCTGCAGCCCAGAGCTGGGGTTCACACAGCAGCTGCACCGTGCCCTGGGGTGGGGATGGGGTGGGGATGGGGATGGGACAAGGATGGGATGAGATGGGGATGGGAAAGGGAATGGGAAAGGTGTTGGAATGGGGATAGGAACACGGGTAGGATGGAGATAAGAATGGGAAAGGATGGGGAAGGGATGAAGACAATATGGAAATGGGATAGGATGGGATGGGAATGAAACTAGGGAGAGGCTGGAGATAGGAATGGGAAAGGACATGGGGTTGGGATGAAGAGAGTGTGGAGATGGGATTGGGATGGAATGGGATGGGAACAGAGAGAGGATGGGGATAGGAATGGGAAAGGATGGGATTGGGGTGAAGACAGTGTGGGGATGGGGTTGGAATGGGAATGGGAACAGGGAGAGGATGAAATAGGAATGGACAAGGACATGGAGTTGGGATGAAAGTGTGGGGATGGAATGGGGTTGGAATGGGATGGGATGTGGATGGCATTAGATGGGAACAGGTTTGGAGTGGGATGGGGTGGGGATGGGATGAGATGGGAGCAGGTTTGAGGTGGGGATGGGATGGCAGTGAGGACGAGGACTGGCTGTCCCGGGGCTGGGCACAGGGACAGAGGGGACAGGGGTGGCACAGGGGTGGCACAGGGCAGCGTGTGCCGTGTGCGGCTGTCGGAGGCGCGGTCCCAGAGCCGCGGGATAATTGCGGCGCTGCCGCCCGGAGCCGAGCGGATGAGCCGGGCGACAGCTCCCAATTATTGCAGCGCAGCGGGAGAAAGGGAAAGAAAGGAGGAGAAGAAAAGCACAATTATCGGGGCCTCGGCGGCGGCGCCGATTTCCAGGCACAGCCCCGCTCCCGGCGCGTGACGCTTCCATTGATTTTCAAACGGGCACTTTTCCATCCCTGCCTCCCCTCCTTCATCCCCCAGACCCCAGGACGGGCTCCCGAATCCCCCCGGCGCTCCCTGAGCATCCCAGCCCTCGGTGGACACCCCAACATCGCCCGTCTGTGTGGAGCCCCGATGCTCCCCCCATTTCCATCTCACTCTCCCACCTTTCCTTTCCCTCCCAGAGCAGCTCCCGGCCCCGGAGCCGCAGCCCTGTATATTAAAAAAGGTCAGGTTTCAGCTCTGGCGAGGAGGCAGAGAGCAGAGCAGCGTGAAGAGCCGCAGCTCCCGCTTCTTGTGGGATCGGGGATTGGGGGCACGGGGGGGTCCCGGCGCTGGATCCGCTCCCTGCTGCTGCTGCGGGGGCTGGGCGGGCTGGTGCCGATCCCACATCGTCGCTCCGTAATTGACAATTAAATTTAATTACGGCTCTGAGAAATAACAGCGTGCGCTGGGTTAATGGGGCTGTCTGGAGCGGGGCGGGTCCCTCCCACTCCGAGGTGGAGCAGGGGTGACATCCGCGACGTGGTGACACCTTTGCCACGGTGGGGTGGCAGCAATGCTGGCCTCGGCATGGGGACCTGCTCCTTCGCCAGAACAAACCCATCCAGGGCACATCCTGCACTCTTTTCCTGGGAATCCAGCAGCATCCAGAGGGAACAGCCCCACTGGCACCGTGCAGCTCCGTGCTGGAGGTGCTGGAGGTGCCCCAGCATGAGTGAATTATTTATTTCCATGAAAACACAGAGCGTGGAGCTGCCAGGCCTTTACCTGTTCACGTCCCCGCTCTTTTTCCCTTTTTTTTTTTTCCTTTAATTTTCTTTGAAGCAGCATCACAGCTGCCTCCCAGATTTGCTTGCTGCTTTACGAACCTTTGGATGCAGCCGTTGGTGGCTCTCAAGGTTTCTGCTGCAATTAGAGAGATTTTCCAGAGCCAGGATCAGGTGCTCAGCAGGAGCTGGGGTGGTTGAGGGCTCAGCAATCGCAGACTCCACATTTGGGATAAGCAGCTCCCACCTCCCTGGCAGCCCCCCCAGCCCCATCCCTTCACACCTCTCTCTAATTAACCACGGTCGCCTGCAATTCCATAATTAGTTGGTTGATTTTTGCCCTCTGGTCCCGTTCTTATTTCATTCCCTTGGGATGGGATGAGCTGGGAGCATCAGCACCCAGGAGCAGCTGCACCCACATTTGGGGTCGCACAGCAGCCAGGTTGGGCGCCCAACCCTCCAGGTCCCCTCTGCACCCACATTTGGTGTCACAGAGCACCCAGGTGTCCCCAGGCAGGGACAGGTTGGGTGGCCAACCTTCCCCATCCCCTCTGCACCCACATTTGGCGTCACAGAGCACCCAGGTGTCCCCAGGCAGGGACAGGCTGCGTGGCCAACCCTCCCCATCCCCTCTGAACCCACATTTGGGGTCACAGAGCACCCAGGTGTCCCCAGGCAGGGACAGGTTGGGTGGCCAACCTTCCCCATCCCCTCTGCACCCACATTTGGGGTCACACAGCACCCAGGTGTCCCCAGACAGGGACAGGTTGGGTGGCCAACCCTCCCCATCCCCTCTGCACCCACATTTGGGGTCGCACAGCACCCAGGTGTCCCCAGGCAGGGACAGGCTGCGTGGCCAACCCTCCAGGTCCCCTCTGCACCCAGGTGCTCACAGACACCACCCCAGAGTGGGCCTCAGGGGGACAGGAGTGTCCTGGTCCCCTCTGCCTGCCTGGGGAGCCACATGAGGCACAGTGGTGGCATCTCCTCATGGCAGAGGCTCCTCCTGGAGGTGCCCAGTGCTGCTGAGTGACACCAGACTGTGCAGGGACATCCACAGCAGATTCCTGCAGCACTTCCTGGGACTGTGACCCCCATTGTGGCACCGTGCCATGGTGGCCCTGCTCTAAGAGGTGGCAGGGTCACAGCAGGGCTGGGGATGGGTGACCCTGCCTGCTGGACACGGAGCACGGCAGGGAACGAGGCCAAAGCGCCGCTCTCTCCCTCCCAGTGATCATCGCCCTCATTAAAAGCCAGCTAATTATTATTCGGGCTCATTAGCAATTATAAACTCCTGCGCTGGCACTTCATTAAAAAAATGACAACTTCGCACTTAATTGCGTTCCCCGGCTGCCCAACGGGTGGGAGAGCTCGGCCTCCTGACCCTGCCCGTGCCAGTGCCAGCAATGGTACCAGAGCAGTGCCAGTGCCCAAACTGGTACCCACAGCACTGCCACAACCAGTGCCAGTCCCCAAACCAACACCAGCAGCCACAGCAGTGCCAGCATGCTGCATCCTGGCACTGGGCAGCTTCTCCAGAGCGGCACACGGCACACAGGATACAGCACACAGGACATGGCACACAGCACATGGCACACAGCACATGGCACGCAGCACATGGCACCCAGAGCTGGCAGCAGCACCTTCCCATTCCCTGGTGGATAATTGGCCACTAAATCCCTCTGGGGGAGAAATGGTTGGGAAAAAAAATTACAGCTGCGGAACCAGCTCTCCAAAATTATATCACCTCGTCTGACAGGATAATTGCTCCTTTTCCCCGAGATTTAGCACGGATCTCACATCCTTAAACACTCGGGTGTTATTTTAAGGGCTCCCAGCGTTGCTCCCTCCTCTCCCAGGTACCAGGGAGGGGTGGGAGGTGGGGACACCTGTCCCGGGAGGTGACAGAGAGGAGGACACACCTGTGGCACGGCAGAGAGGTGGGGATGATCCCTCCACGGGTGGCACTGGTGCTGTGCCTTGTTGTCCCCGCGCTTTAATGGCCACATCAATATTATCCCGGCCTGTGACAGGTGAATTAATGACACCCAGCCAGGCGGGGACACGAGGGGACACACAGGCAGGGTCCGCTCAGGACGGGCACAGCCCACCCACCCCGGGGGTATTTGAGGGGACAAAGCCCTTGGCCAGAGCCCGGACTCAGATCTGGGCATGAGGAGCCCTTCCCCGGGCGCCCCACGGATATTTTGGGGTGCTGACTGCCAGGGTCGCACCCTCTCCCTCCCGCTGGCTCCCACCCAGGCCCATCTGGGGCAGCGATAAATCACCAGAGCCCTCGGTGTCACCGGCGCTGCCACCGGCCCAGCCCCATCCATCATCCCCGTCCCGCTCCCGCCTGCCACCTGCGCCCCGCGACCCTCACCGAGGATGCTCCGGGGGACCCCAGCAGTGCCAGCACAGCTCGGGCTGCTCATTAGAGCCCCCAGGCCAGCCCCGTGCCACCGCCAGAGCCACAGCACCGGTGACATCCCGCAGCAGCTGGTGGCCGGCGCTCGGCGGCAGCTGGGGAGCGTGCCCGGCAGCAGATCCCGGGAATCTCCATCCTCCGGCACCCCGCAGCTGCCGCCAGCCCGCTGCCAGCCGGGGGACCCCCGGTGCCACCCTGCTGTCCCCCGGCACCGCGCCCGTGCCAGCCGTCCTTGTCACGGCGCGCATCGCTGGGAAAACAAACCCCTATTAAAGCGCTCGGGGATTACAGCCAAGCAAGATCGAGTTCGTCAGGAGCCAGGGAGCGTGAAAAGACGGCTCAGCCCGAGGATTTCTGCCTGCCAGCACTGCTCTGAGCATCGCTCTGGGAGCCGCTGCCCTGTGCCGTGCCCGTGTCACCCAGCGCGGGGACTGGCACCCTCCGGCAGAGTTTGGCTGTGCCGAGCTGCACCGGGCACCTGCAGTGCCACGGGGACATCCCTGCCACCCCCAGCGCTGCGAGTGTGTAAATATATTATTTATTCTCTCTATTACCCTCCTCCATTATTCATTGTTTAATCCGCTGCTATTCTATTATTAACTCTCCCAAGCGCTCCGGCGCTGGTCTGACACGAGAGAGGCACCGCGAAATTCCGCATCCACATCCCGCCCTCCCCTCGCTGGGACAGGAGAGGGACCTGGAGCTTCCTCAGCCAACATCCCGCTGGTTTTCCTCCTGTTTGGAGCACGGCCCTGCCCAAAAACCCCTCACCTCCCACAGGGATGGATGGATGGATGGCGGATGGATGGATGGATGATGGATGGATGGATGGATGGATGGATGGATGGATGGATGATGGATGGATGGATGGATGGATGATGGATGGATGATGGATGGATGGATGGATGGATGGATGGATGGATGGATGGGGGATGGATGAATGGATGGATGATGGATGGATGGATGGATGGATGAATGGATGGATGGATGGATGATGGATGGATGGATGGATGATGGATGGATGGATGGATGATGGATGGATGGATGGATGGATGGATGGGGGATGGATGAATGGATGGATGATGGATGGATGGATGGATGAATGGATGGATGGATGGATGATGGATGGATGGATGGATGATGGATGGATGGATGGATGGATGGATGGATGGATGGATGGATGATGGATGGATGGATGAATGGATGGATGGATGGGGGATGGATGGATGGATGGATGATGGATGGATGGATGGATGGATGGATGGATGGATGGATGATGGATGGATGGATGGATGGATGGATGGATGGATGGATGGATGGGGGATGGATGGATGGATGGATGGATGGATGATGGATGATGGATGGATGATGGATGGATGGATGGATGGATGGGGGATGGATGAATGGATGGATGATGGATGGATGGATGAATGGATGGATGGATGGATGATGGATGGATGGATGGATGATGGATGGATGGATGAATGGATGGATGGATGGGGGATGGATGGATGGATGGATGATGGATGGATGGATGGATGGATGGATGGATGGATGATGGATGGATGGATGGATGGATGGATGGATGGATGGATGATGGATGGATGGATGGATGATGGATGATGGATGAATGGATGGATGGATGGATGGATGGATGGATGGATGGATGGATGATGGAAGGATGGATCGATGGGGGATGGATGGATGGATGGATGGATGAATGGATGGATGGATGGATGGATGGATGGATGGATGATGGAAGGATGGATGGATGGATGGATGGATGATGGATGGATGGATGGATGATGGATGGATGATGGATGGATGGATGGATGATGGATGGATGGATGGATGGATGGATGGATGGATGGATGGATGATGGATGGATGGATGGATGGATGGATGGATGGATGGATGATGGATGGATGGATGGATGGATGGATGAATGGGGGATGGATGGATGGATGGATGGATGGATGGATGGATGGATGGGGGATGGATGATGGATGGATGATGGATGGATGGATGGATGGATGGATGGATGGATGGATGGATGGATGGGGGATGGATGGATGGATGGATGGATGGATGGATGGATGGATGGATGGATGATGGATGGATGGGGGATGGATGATGGATGGATGGATGGGGAATGGATGGAGCAGCAAGAGGTCCCCATTCTAGTGGGGAATTTGGGGTTCTGGGGAGCAGGGCAGAGTGGGGTGAGGATTTCCCACATTCCTGGTTGAAATGTCTCCAGTTAAATCATGCAGCAGGGTTTTAAGGAGCTGCTTGGGCTCAGAGGGAGCTGGTGGGGTTTTGTGGCAGCTCCTGGTGCCCAGCTCGGCCTCTGAGGTTTCATTCCAGGGTGATCAGAGGGCTCCAAATTCCTCCCATTTTGAGATGCAGGAAGCACCTCCTGCCCTGGCACCTGGGCACTGTGGTGCCCAGCAGAGCAGGCTGCAGCCCTGGTGCCTCATTCCTCCTTGGATTCGGTTTTGGGGTGATTTTCAATGAAGGCAGTGAGGGTGAGGAGGATCCCGAGTCTGCTGTCAGCATGGATTTACACCAAGAGCCAGGGAAAAGGGGATGCTCATTAATTTGGGATGATCCCAGTGAGAATTGGGATCTGCAGGGCCAGGAGCCAGCCCTGGGAATGTCCCCAGACCCCCCAGGCCCTGGGGCCGTGTCCCAGAGCCCTCCTCCTGTCACACCTCCCGGAGTCACCCGGTGTCACCCGGTGTCACCACAGCTGCCCCCAGCGCCGCGCCCCCGGAGGGAGGGAGAGGAGGCACTTCCATCTCAATCAATTAAAAACAAGGCAGCCTTAACGACAGGGCAATAAAAGAACACTTTAATTTTAGAGCTAATTAAATATCAACAATTGGAATGCAGCAACAGACAGTTAACCTGGAGTATCCCATTATTTATAAGGAATATAATGCATCGACTGGAGGGGGGGTGAAGTGAGTTGTAGTCATTTTAATATCAGCTGTCACAGTCTAACTGTTCTCTTTTGTCTCACTCCAGCACAATCATCTCCCCGGCTTCCTCCGGGACCATTCCCACTTCTGTGCTCGACAGCAGATTAATTAAGCCCGGGTCCCTGCAGAGCCCGGGTGTGTGTGCTCCTGGCCCCGCTCGTGAGCCCGGCTCGCTCCGGGGCTCCGCGGGGCCTCCAGCCCCGGGGCTCGCTGTGACTGTCACCCCCGGCCGGGTGACAGCGCTCCGGAGCTGGGACTTATTGATGGGGGACATCCAAAGCTCTGCCAGGCCCGGGTGGGACAGAGCCATGGTCCCAATGGGGGCAGCTGCCACCCCAGCACCCCAAAAGCTGCAGGGAGTCACTCCCACATTCCCCACGAGTGCCAGAACCCCACTGCAGGCAGAGGAGCCTCTGGATGTGCGGGAACCCGCTGGGGCACCCCAGAACTCCTCCAGGGCTCTGAGTCCCTCTCCGAGCCGGGACAGGATGCTGAGCCCCAAAGTGGGGATACCCAGCCCCAAAACGGGGGTTCACATCCTCCCCAGAGCCCCGGGGGCTGCACATCCTTGCCAGGGCTCCGGCAGAGCCTCGTGCAAGGGCTCGGGTTAATTTTGCACATTTGGGGGATTTTTAATGCCTCCAGCAGCGGGGACCAGGCGGGTGCTGCCACCCCCGGATCCTGGAATGCTGGGGGTCCCCAGCAGGGATTTATTCCCATCTTTAGGCAGTGGTGACTTTCCATTTTCCAGGCTGCTGGTCTGGCTCTGGCCTCGCTGCTCCCTGAAGGAGCCCTGGGGCTGCAAACAGCAGTGAGGAGCAGCTCCAGAGGGAAGGGATCCATGGGGATCAGCAAGTTCAACCCTTGGGTCTGCCCCTCATTGCCCTGAGACCCCAATCCTTGGGAGGAAAAGAGGGATTCAGCAGTGGAAGGGAGCGGCACCAAGGCAGGGAAAATGTTTTGATTCCCAATCTCCAGGTTTTTGTCACAGGTTGGAGCTCCTGGATTTCAAAGCAAAATGCCAGCGTGCGACAAGGAGCCGGGGAATTTTCTCTGGGAAATGTCAAAGCCAAAACACTTCCAGAGGGAAATGTCTCAGTGTCCCCATCCCCAGAGCCTCCCTGCTGCTGGCAGTGCCACCCGAGGGGGCTGGGGAAGGGCAGGGGAAGGAGGGAGGGAGGACAAAGCCCCCATGGCTTCACCCGCAGCGTTTCCATGGGAGCTTCACCACCCTCATTACTGGCAAAATAATCCCGAGCCCTTTCCCCCCTGCCAGGGAGGGAGAGGGGCTGCTGTGAGGGGGAAGTTCCGTGGGATTTCATTAGGGTTATTATCGTTATTATTTAATTCTCAAGGTCACGGGATTCGGGCCTGAGCTTACTTATTATCCAAGCCCACCAAATAAATGATGGATTCCCGTTCCTGCCTCCAGCCGTGGCTATTACGGCTGCTGGAAACGTTTTCTGCTCATAAAAAAAATAAAGGGAGAGGAAAGAAAGAAAGAAAAAAAAAGGGGGGGAAGAGAAAGAGCGAAAGGAAAACTGCAATAGGAGCCAGGGAAATGATGGATTGCAGGAGATAATCCATCTTGTCAGCCCAGGACTACATAACCTTGATGTCAGCGGGTATTTTTCTCTGCCTGAGTCTCCGGCTGCGTGCGGGAGGGAGAGGAGCAGGGATGCTCCAGCCACACCTCGGGAGAACTGATGGGATTTGGGGCTTTGCCCTCATTCCCAGGTGGGGAGGGAATGTGAATACCCAGCGCTGGGTATTCAGTGGACACATGGGGACAGCGGGGACAGCAGGGCACCGTCCCCAGGCGGGCCCTGGCAGCAGAATTTCCCTCCCCTCCCCTCCCTCAGCCGGTTTTTGTCACCAGCCGGTCCCTCCTGTCCCCAGCACTTTTCTCCCCCCGCCCGTCACTCCCCCTTCCCGCCGTCTCTGCCATTTTTATCCGACGCTGCCCGTGAAAATTGGTGTGAAATAAAAAAAGGCCTCTGTGCCCAGAGATGAAATCAATTGATTTGGCAGGGTCGCCTGTGGACACCTCCGAGCAGCTCTTCCAATTTGCAGGACGGGCTCTGGCGCAGGGCAGCTCCTTCCCTTTCTTCTCCTCCATCTCCCATTCCTCCGCCCCGCTTTTTGTTGTTTTTTTTTTTTTTTTTTTTTCCTTTTCTTTTCCTTTTTTTTTCTTCTGTCTTTCCAATTTCCCTTTGATGTTCCCCTTATTTCTGCTTTCCACTTAATGGAAATCAGCCCTGGGTATGTGAGGCAGCCGTGGAGGCGGCTCGGGATGTGCTGGGTCTCGGAGTTCCCGGGGATCTGGGGGGATCTGGAGGACCCCAAAGGGCTGGGCAGGAGCATCCCAGGGCTGTGGGCTCCTGCTCTGGTTCCACAGGTGGGTTTGGAGCTGGGGAGGGTCCCCTGAGCTCACAGCAGCCTCACACATGGCGGGGAGCAGGACCAGGAGCTGCTGCACCTGGAGCCAACCCTGTGCTGGGCTCTGCTCCGTCCCTCCTCTGCCTCCTTCCTTCCTTCCTCCACCCACATCTCCTCTGTCTCCATCTCCTCATCCCCTCTCCATCCCTCCACCTCCATCTCCCTGCCCTCACCTCGATCCCATCCCACCCAAGAACACCAGAACTGGAGCCAGAGGGGTTCCAAACCAGCTCTTCCAGCCCCTGGATGAATGTTCAGCCCCAAACCAGCCCCAGGCACCCCAAATCCCAGGGAAAATCCCAGTGTGGGGAGAGCCGCTGCCAACAGGGAAGCACCTGGGCTGCTCTGAGCCTTTTTGGGGTGATTCTTCCTTGTTTGGTGGATCTCCCTGACCTTGGGCATTTCCAATCCTTTTTTTGGGGTAATTGTCCCTTGTTTGATGGATCTTCCTGACCTTGGGCAGCTCCAATCCTTATTTGGGGTGTTCTCCCTTGTTTGATGGATCTCCTGACCTCAAGCAGCTCCAATCCTTTTTTGGGGTGGTTCTCCCTTTTTTAATGGATCTCCCTGACCTCGGGCACCTCCAGGGTGGGCACAGAGGTGCCAATACCTGGAGAAACTTGATGGATCCTCGCTGGAAGTGCTGGGAAGGGTTTGGGTTGCCCCAACCCCGCTGCCAGCAGCCCAGCTCTGCCCAAAATCCGCCCCTGCCACAAGTTCCCTTCATTAGAGCTTCAAGGCAGATGCGACTCTAATCAGGAAAACCTTGATATTCTGCAGGAGCCTTAAGCCCTGAAAGGGAAGGGGAAAAAAATCCCACGCTCGCTTTGCAGCGCTTTCAGTGCGCTTTGAGGTTAATGGAAGGCTAATTTGAAAGGACTCGGTTAATGAGAAAGCTAAAAATATTCCTCCCCTCCACTGCAGCCCCTTCTCCCGGAGCCAGAGGCTGCCGTGGTGCTCTGTGAGCCCAGGGACGCCGTGTCCCTCACCTGACCCTGTCCCCACCCCTGGGGACATCACCATGGAGGGTTTGGTGGCGTCTCCAGCGGGGACGTGTCCCTGGATTGCAAATCAAAGGTGACTCTGGGGACAGTCATGGGGAGAAGGGGAGAGAATGGTGAGGATGCCATGGATATCAGAAGGCTAATTGATTATTATACTATACTGTATACAGTATATATAGTGTAGCATAATATAGTAATTATATAAATAATTAATAAATCATTATATTAGTTATTTAATATTCATTATTATATTAATTAGTGCACATAATTAATTTTATTATATATAAATATAATATAATATAGTATATAGTATATAGTATATTATATATAGTATATAATGTATATTATATTATATTATATTATATTATATTATATTATAATATATATAATATATAATATATAATATATAATATATAATATATAATATATTATATATTATATATTATATATTATATATTATATATTATATATTATATATTATATTTGGTATTAAATTCTATATAAAATAGTATTAATTATTATATAAATAATTACTAAATTATTATATTTATTATTTTGTAATTTATAAATTACTAAATATATATAGCATGATAAAACAATTATTGCACACACCCTTACAGGCCAAGGAAACAAAACGTCCTCACTCTGGATAAACAATCTCCACATTGCATTCTGCTTTGGCACAACACAGGCACAGCAAGTGATACGAATTGTGTTTTCCCTTTCTCTGAGGTTCAGAGAATGTGGATTTCAGAAATCCTTGGGAAGAATTGTGCCTTGGTTTCTCTGTGAAATGTGGCAGCATCCCTGCACTGCTGAGGTGTGACCCCTTGGGAAGGGATGGGTGGGAGTGGGAGGCTCCTGTGGGGTTCTGACATTCCCAGGGCTGTGGGTGGGACAGATGGGGACATGTGGGGCTGGCAGCCACATCTTCAGCTCCCAGGAAGGAGCAGGGCTAAGGAAGCTCCTCCATCTTCCAGGGGCCTGGCTGGACTCATCCCTCTTCCTGAACATCCACCCATTCCCAGGGTGGATCCACACAGCCCAGAGCAGCCCCTGATGCTCCTGCAGGAAGGGACTGGGTTTAAAGGCAGAGATCGGAACTCGAAGGGATTTTCCAGCTGTGGAAGGGTCAGAGCTAGTTTTGCTCCATCCCTGCCTCTTCCTCTCGTGGCAGCTGCATTCCAGTTTTCCATCAGTGAGGCTGGAGCAGCTCCAGACTTGGCAGGGCCCACGGGGGGCTGGTGGGGGCACATCCCACACCCCAGGAGCTCCCAGCTCACAGCAGCCTCTCGGGATGTGCTTTAATTAGGGAATGATCTGCATGGAAAATCACTCACTGCAGCACCTCCCATCCCAGGCTCGTGGCTCTGCTCCAAACCAGCAGAAAATCACCCAGCTCTGAGGACAGCTCCTGCAGGTTTTCCACAGCTGCTGGGTGGGATCGGCAGCCGATGCTGGGATGTGCCCAGAGATGCTGGGATGTGCCAGGAGATGCTCAGAGATCCAGAGACGCTGGGATGTGCTGGGATGTGCCAGGAGAAGCCCAGAGAAGCTGGGAAATGCTGTGTCATGCCAGGACAACTGAGGACATGCCAGGAATTCCCCATCCATGGGCAGCAGCAGTGGGTGGCTGTGCCCACACCCCTGGAATTCTCCTCTCCAGAGCCCCCCCAAAGGTTTCATCACAAAACCAGGATCGGGAGGGCAGGGTTGGGTTATCCCTCTGGAATAATCCAGGAGATTTTCATTCCCTTTCCACAGAGCCACATGAAAGGGTTTGTGCTCTCCTCCCTGCAGAGAGGCTGGCACTGCCCATCTCCCTTCCCTGCTCCTCCTGACACAGATCCCACATTTCCCCCCTTCCTGGGCAATTAGGGAAAATTCCAGGGGTGGCACGGGGAGATCCAGGGAGGGGAAGGCACTGGGCCTCCCCAGTGCCATGGATGGGTTAAATTTCCCTGGGAGAAGTGGAGCAGCAGAGAATTGTGGCAGAAGGGGCTGAGCAGGGACGGCTCAGGGAGGGCTCCTGTGCCAGCCCTTCCCCAGGGACCCATTATGGAAATTTCTCCTCTCACTGGGAGATTGCAGAATAAGTCGGGATGAGAACCAGCAGAGCCAGGCAGGAATTTGTGGTTTAATCCAAGTCCTGGGCCCTGGTGTCCCTGAGCCCTGTCCTGTGAAGTCCCCAAGTTCTGTGCCACAATGTCTCCAAGTTCTGTGCCACAATGTCCTCAAGATCAGCTCCAAGATGTCCCTAAGATCAAATTGAAGATGTCCCCAAGCCCTGTGCCACAGTGCCAGTTCCTGTGCCATGATGTCCCCAAGTTCTGTCCCTCAATGTCCCCAAGCCCTGTGCCACAACATTCCCAAGCCCTGTCCCTCAGTGTCCCCAAGCCCTGTGCCAGCCCCACCCAGTCCATCCAGAGCTGTGACCATCCCACTCCCCAAAACCCAGCTGCTGCCACCCCTAGGTCCTGGCAGGGCTATAAAAACCCAGCTGCTGCCACCCCAAGGTCCTGGCAGGGCTATAAACAGCTGCCTTGGGTCCAGTTTGAAGGTTGGATTAAAAATAAAATAAAGAGTGGAAAAAAACATCCCTGTGACCAGCACCACCTCTGTGGGGTCACAGTGTCCCAGGTGACCAGGACAGTGACCTGTCCCCATCCCTGCTCCAATCTGGAGCCTAATTAGGATCAAACAAAGCCTCCCCCCACAGAGGGCTGTCCCCAGGTGAGCAATGCAGGGACACCCAAATTAAGTTATTTTTCTTGCCCTGTTTTATTCCAGTTTTTAATTAGGTGGCTGCTGAGATGTGACGTGGCCCCGTGTAATGGTGTCACCGTGATTTATTAGGGCTGGAGTCACTGTCACCCTCCAGCCTCCCTGTCTCTGGTCACTGATGGGGTCCCTGTCCCCATCCCACTGATGGGGACACCTCCTGCCACCTTCACAGGGAAGGAAAACCTGACACAAACAGAGTTATTAAAAATACCCCCAAAAAGAGCTGAAAATATTCTGTGCCTTCTTATTAAATAGTTAAAATATATTAAGGGAAGGGAAGGGAAGGGAAGGGAAGGGAAGGGAAGGGAAGGGAAGGGAAGGGAAGGGAAGGGAAGGGAAGGGAAGGGAAGGGAAGGGAAGGGAAGGGAAGGGAAGGGAAGGGAAGGGAAGGGAAGGGAAGGGAAGGGAAGGGAAGGGAAGGGAAGGGAAGGGAAGGGAAGGGAAGGGAAGGGAAGGGAAGGGAAGGGAAGGGAAGGGAAGGGAAGGGAAGGGAAGGGAAGGGAAGGGAAGGGAAGGGAAGGGAAGGGAAGGGAAGGGAAGGGAAGGGAAGGGAAGGGAAGGGAAGGGAAGGGAAGGGAAGGGAAGGGAAGGGAAGGGAAGGGAAGGGAAGGGAAGGGAAGGGAAGGGAAGGGAAGGGAAGGGAAGGGAAGGGAAGGGAAGGGAAGGGAAGGGAAGGGAAGGGAAGGGAAGGGAAGGGAAGGGAAGGGAAGGGAAGGGAAGGGAAGGGACTCCCAATGCTCCATTCAAGTTCATTCCCTGGCTGTGATCCCTGAATTTTAGCAGCTCAGGAAAGACAACATGATAAGAAAATTATATTTTTTTAATTGCCAGATTCTCTTTAATTTTGCAATGAAATGAGTTGGAGTGTGAGGAATGGCACAATAATTCATGCTGAGGATGTTGGGCACTGTGCCAGGAGGATCCTCTTCCTGCAGTGAGGAAATCTCATTTAAAAATTATTTCTTTTACCTTTTTCTTTTTTCAACAGTTGTTATTTTAACTCCAGGGCTGTAAAATTCTGAGCAGTGAAAGCCTCTCCAAACTTCCCACCACATGAACTCCTTTCCAATGACCAGGCAAACACTTGACCCTACACTTCCTTTTCCCTTTCTGATATTTCATTTATTAACAGTTATAAGTATCATTAGGTAGAAAGATGTGGTAAAATATAGATTAGAGCGGGAAGAGCGCAGGATCCGAGTGCCATTTTTCCTGTTCAGCGTTGTCATTACACATCCCGGCGTGCCGGATCACAGCCATGATTAGTGGCATCAAATGACTCCTGAAAAATGATTATGTGCCATTAAAGCCATCAGTCTGCCTGAAAGCAGCACAAACAAATGGCCGTGCCGGGCATGAGGCAGCAGCTCGGGGCTGGGATGTGACGGGAATCCCGGAGCCATGGGGATGGGATGGGATGGGATGGGGTGGGATGGGATGGGATGGGATGGATGGGATGGATGGGATGGGATGGGATGGGATGGGATGGGATGGGATGGGATGGGATGGGATGGGATGGGATGGGATGGGGTGGGATGGGATGGGATGGATGGGGTGGGATGGGATGGGATGGGATGGGATGGGATGGGATGGGATGGGATGGGATGGGATGGATGGGGTGGGATGGGATGGGATGGGATGGGATGGGATGGGATGGGATGGGATGGGATGGATGGGGTGGGATGGGATGGGATAGGATGGGATGAGGTGGGATGGGATGGGATGGGATGGGATGGGATGGGATGGGATGGGATGGGGCTCACTCTGGGCTGGGGGGCACTGAGGGAGGGGCAGGCAGGGGTCCTGGGAGGATCCTTGGGGGTGGTAGGGTGGGATCTGGTGGGAAATGGCTCCCAGCACTGCATGCTGGGGTTGTGGGGTGCCCCTGTTCCCCATTCCTTTTTCCCTTTCAGCAGTTCCACAATGTGGCACAGGCACCACCGTCACCCTGGAAAAGAGCTCCCTGCAAGGGCTGTGGCATCAGCTCCAGCACCCCAAACCAGCCCCCCAAACCATCATCCCAGCCCATTGCCCCCAAATCCCCAGCACCCAACACATCACCCCAGATCCATCACCCCAACTCCATAACCCCAACCCATGACCCCAATCATTCATCCCAACCCATCATCCCAAATCCATAACCCCAAACCCACCATCCCCAACCCCCCACCCCATCTCCATAACCCCAACCAATGACTCCAAACCCATCATCCCAACCCATCATCCCCAATCCACCACCCCAAACCCATCATCCCGAACTCACCATCCCAAATCCACCACCCCAAATCTACCATTCCAATTCCATCACCCCATCTCCATAACCCCAACCCATGACCCCAATTCTTCATCCCAACCCATCATCCCAGCTCCATAACCCCAAACCCATCATCCCCAATCCACCACCCCAACCAATGACCCCAAACCCACCACCCCTAACCCATCATCTCAAACCCACCACCCCAAGCCCATCATCTCAGATCCACCGTCCTAAACCCATCATTCCAAATCTACCTCCCCAAACCCATCATCCCATTTCCATCACCCCAAAACCACCACCCCCATCTCCATAACCCCAACCAGTGACCCCAAATCCACCACCCCAAACCCACCACCCCATCTCCAGAACCCCAAACCCATCACCCCAAACCTATCCCCCCAAATCCACCACCCCAAACCCACCACCCCATCTCCAGAACCCCAGCCCATGACCCCAAACCCATCACCCCAAACCCACCACCCCAAACCCATCACCCCAAACCCACCACCCCAAACCCATCACCCCAAACCTATCCCCCCAAACCCATCACCCCAAACCCACCACCCCAAACCCATCACCCCAAACCTATCCCCCCAAATCCACCACCCCAAACCCACCACCCCATCTCCAGAACCCCAGCCCATGACCCCAAGCCATCACCCCAGCCCAGCCCTGTGCCCAGGCCGTGGCAGCCGCTTGCAGCCCTCACTCCCTGCTGCTCCCAGGCCATCAGTCCCGCGAGCCTGTCCGGGCAGTGAAACCCAAATGTCACATCTGCCAGACGGCTCAATCGAGGCTATCGATTGTCACCGAGAATATTCGCACTTCATTCACCTACTTAGTCCCTTCCCCCAGGCACACAGGAATTCATCAAACCTTGTCACGCCACATAATAATTCTTGTTCCCAGGTGTTGTCGCGGCAGCTCAGACTTTCCCCAGCCTTCCTGGGCAAGCAGGAATTTAGGGAAGAAAGGATTCTCCAGCAGAATCAATGTGACGGTGCTGAGACGTGAATTAACCCTGTGGCAGCCCAGGGAGGGCTCGGCCCCCTCCCTTGCCCATGCAGAGGCTGCTCAGGCTTTGTTTCCACCTCCTCGGGGTTTTTGGTGACTGGAATGAAATTAAATTGGGGAGAAAAGACATTTTCCCATTGTTTGGAGCCTTTTACTGACGTGTTTGCGCTGCCTTTGAACCTTTTGGAGCAGAGCAGGGACGTGGCTGCGCCCCTTCTCCAGAGGGGAGGGAAACACAGCTGGGAAGGAGATTGGGAGGAGCAGGGAAGGATGGATGGGGAGAGGGGCTCAGGGTGGTCCCTGCAGGGCTGTGGGGAAGACAGAACCTGATTGGGGTGAGCAGGGTGCTGGAGGGCCCCAAAAGGGCCCCGCAGAAAGGGGCAGGGTCACGGTGGCACATCTGTCACTGTCCCCAACCCGAGTGCCCTCTGTCCCATGTAGGGGGTGGCAGTCACCAGCCCTCCCTCCCTCCCGGCTGAGACAAACGGGAAGCAGGAGCTGCTGCCCCCGAGCCACGTTTATTATTCATATTATTTGCGCGCTGATCTGACTCCGTGTAATGATTTAATCTGCTAATGGCCCCTGATTCAAGCGCTCCTCTCCCGTTAATCTCCTCTCGCCATTTGCACCTGATTTCCTGATTTTTCTGACGCCGTTCTGGCAGCTGAGGGTCGGGTTTGCAGCTTTCCACGGGCACGGTGCCACGGCAGGTCACGCAGGGGCTGGGACAGGATGCTGCAGAGCCGTGGATGGGAGAGGGAGGAAGAGGAGGAGGAGGCAGCAGATCCCTCCCAAGGGAAACCTCTTGAGGGGATCCAGAGGGCCTCAGGAGAGGTCCCAGGTCCAGCACAATCCCTGGACACAAAGGTGCTTCAGCTGTAGGTGCTGGGTGGGAGAAGCTGTTCTCGTCCTGGGAAAGCTCCTGGCATGCCAGCGTGCATCCCGACCCAGGGACAGAGCGGTCCCTGTGTCCTGTCCCAGTGACAGAATGGTCTCTGCATCCCGACCCAGGGACAGGGTGGTCCCTGTGTCCTGTCCCAGTGGCAGAATGGTCTCTGCATCCCATCCCAGTGACAGAGCGATCCCTGTGTCCTGTCCCAGTGACAGAGTGGTCCTTGCATCCCGACCCAGGGACAGAGTGGTCCTGGTCCTTGTGTCCCAATCCAGGGACAGAGTGATCCCTACGTCTCATGGGTGATGCTGGTCCCTGAATCCCATTCCAGTGATAGAGTAGTCTCTGCATCCCACCCCAGTGACAGGGTGGTCCCTGCATCCCACCCCAGTGACAGGGTGGTCCCTGAATTACGTCCCAGTGACAGGGTGATCCTGTTTCCTGTGTCCCACCGCAATGACAGAGTGATCCCTACATCCCACCCCAGTGACAGGGTGATCCTGGTCCCTGTACCCCATCCCAGTGACAGGGTGGTCCTGGTCTCTGTGTCCTGTCCCAGTGACAGAATAATCTTGGTCTCTGTGTCCCACCCCAGTGACAGAGTGATCCCGGCCCCCGTGTCTCCCCCAGCGGCACGGCCGTGCTCGTCCCCTGCCCGTGCCATTTTGCCATTTTGCCATTTTGCCAATTTGCCATTTTGCCATTTTGCCATTTGCCATTTTGCCATTCCCCCCTCGCTCCGCCGGCCTCCGGCGCTGATTTATGGAAGCCCGAGGCTGCAATCAAGGCCGCGGCCCCCGAGGACGCTCGGAGCGGCAGCGGCGGCGGCTGAATGCCAATGGGGGCAGGAGGGAAGATGGATCTGTGCACCTGAGGATGCTCCAGCAGGGCTGCGGGACGCGCTCCTGCTGACGGGCACGAGGTGTCAGCAGAGGGGACGCGGCGCATCCCTAACGCGGTGACAAATGCCATCCCTCGGGAAGGAGCCCCCGAGGCAGAGCAAATATGGCAAATATCTCCCTGAAAGACAACAGCAGGGTGGCGAGCGACAGGGTTTGTCACCAGCTCCTGGGAAGGCGCCGGAGCCGCGGAGTCCTCGGATCTGGGGGAGCCCCGGGGTGGGATCTGGGGGAGCCCCGGGGTGGGATCTGGGGGAGCCCCGGGCACCCAATTCTGCCCTGGAGGATCTGGGGGAGCCCCGGGCACCCCGAATCCCTGGGATCTGGGGGAGCCCCGGGCAGCCCGATCTGCTCTGGGATCTGGGGAGCCCCGGGCACCCCGCTCTATCCTGGGGAGCCCCGGGCACCCCGCTCTGCCTTTGCCTTTGGGGAGCCCCGGGCACCCCGCTCTGCCCCCGGATCCCCACACCCATCCCCGCTCTGCCGTCCCCGCTCCGTGCTGGCTCCTCCGGCCTGACGTGAGCTGATTTTGGGAGGCAGAGGGTGCCGAGGGAGTACAGCTGCCGCTAAGTTATCCAAACGATTTATCTTAAGATTCATCCAGAATTCATGGCGCGGGAGCCCGGGCCGTGTCCGCCGTTAATATTCATGCGGATTTGGAGCGGCGTTAATCACCGCCGCTGACAATTGGCACTTCCCTTAATTGCCCGTGCAGCCGGCTCTGCCCGCCTGTCCCTCCCCTCCGCGATGGCTGCGGGGTCCCTGAATGTCCCCGCATGGATTTTTGTCCCCGTTTTGGTGCGACACGGGGGCTGCTCCTCAATTCCCTGCTTGGAGCATCCCCGGGCTGGGCATCGCTGCACCCGGGGGTGTCGCATCCCCGGGGGACGTCGCTGTCCTTCAGTGCCACATCCCAGCGCGGGGACAGCGCGGATCTGGGTCCCGCTGGGGCTGGGACATCGCTGCACCCACAGCGAGCCCCGGGGGCTGTCGCATCCTCGGGGGACGTCGCTGTCCTCCAGTGCCACATCCCAGCGCGGGGACACCGCGGATCTGGGTCCCGCTGGGGCCGTGCCCGTGGCTGGGGGAGCCTGCCCAGGGTGACATCGCTGCGGAGCTCCGGGGGGTGGATGGATACCGGGACATCCCCTCGAGGCTCTCCCCATCCTGCCGTGCCCTATTCCAGGGTGGGCGCTCGGGGCTGATGCCAGCAGAGCTCTGTCCCCGCTGTGCCCATGGCTGCTGGAGCATCCCCAGCACTCCGGAGCAGCTCGACCCACCCTGAGCCGCTCCCACCCATCCTGAGCATCCTTCCCGGTGCTCCCCCGGCACATCCCGGCCTGGAGAGGCGGATCCGAGCCCGGCGGGGCCGTGGCCCGGCTGGCGAGCCGCTGTCGCCGTGGCTGGCGTTACCTGTCACCGCTGTCACTCCGCTGCCATCCCGCCAGCTGCCGCGGCGCGCCCGCGGAATTCCAATGAGGAGCCGGGAGCTGCGGCACCCCCGGGGCTGGGGGACAGCGTGTGACACGGGCAGGGCTGGCAGCTGTCCCCAGAGAGGCGCTGAGAGCCCTGCGGGTCGTGGCAGCCAGCGAGGTGGGACACAGGGGTGACACCAGAATGTGCAGGACACAGCCGTGAGGTGACTCTTGGGACTGTGCGCCCCAAAAACAACGCCGGGAATCAGCACAAGGGGCTGGGACCCCATGATCCCATCCATCCCCCTGCAGAGCCAAAGTAATCCCAAAAATTCCCCAAATCCCCCCTCCCCAAACCCTGGTCCCCCCCAGGTCCCACACTGTACCACATTGTGGCAGCAGGTCCCACATTGTGCCACCAGGTCCCAAGTTGTGTCACCAGGTCACTTTTGGGGCTGTGCACCCCAAAACCAACGCCGGGAAGCAGCACAAGGGGCTGGGACCCCATGAACCCATCTATCCCCCTTCAGAGACAAAGTAACCCCAAAAAATCCCTCAACCCCCTGTCCCCCCAAACCCTGGTGCTCCCCAGGTCCCACATTGCGCCACCAGGTCCCAAATTGTGTCACCAGGTCACTTTTGGGGCTGTGCACCCCAAAAACAACGCTGACAAGCAGCGCAAGGGGCTGGGACTCCACGATCTCATCCATCCACCTGCAGAGCCAAAAGTAATCCCAAAAGAATCCCCCAAACCCCGGTGTCCCCTCTGTCCCCGCGGCTCCGGGCGGGCCCCAGCTGTCCCCGCCCGTAATTGCCCTAATTAGATGGGCAGATTGGGATGAAGGTTTCACGAGGAAGCGGGAGCGGGAGGCAGGAGGAGATAATGGAATCGCAGATGACATTCCCATCACCCAGCCTCTCCCAGCGCCGCAGCCCGGTCGGAAAATTATGCGGAAGGGGGGAGTAAAATTTCCATAATCTTCCTCTGCAGGATGAGAGCGAGCTGGGCTGGAGCCGAGAGGGGGGACAGGGAGGGCTCTGTCCCCAGCCGGCAGTGCCACCACCGCGGTGTCACCCACCCTGCGCTGTGTCCCCACCGTGGGTGGGGTGTCCCTGCATCCCGTCAGGTCCTGGATGTCCCGCCTGGGTCGCCACTGGGGTTTGGGGACATCGTGGGGACAAGGATTCATCCTGGAGGTGACAGGTGTCACCCCTGGGCCACCACTGGGGTTTGGGGACTTCGTGGGGACAAGGATTCGTGATGGATTTTGCACAGCGTGTTTTGCACAGGTTGATGAAGAATATTGTTATTTACATCTCTGATTGTTTGCCAATGAAATGATCATTGAAAAGATGTGTGTACATGCATGTAGGAGCCTTTTCTAGGGTATGGACCAAAACTGGGACACTGTGCCCCGCCACCTCCCAACAGAACTGCAGTGTACCCTCCTTTGCTGCTGTGTCTCTACCTTAAATTCACATGTGGAAATATAAAATTGAGAAACTGATGGAAACAAGACACTCAGTGAGTATGCACTGCTCTCCTAGGAGCAGACAAGTGGGGGACACACAGGGACAAACACAGCTGGCCTGCGTTCCCAGCAAGGGCAGAACCCCTCTGAGGGGACAGAGGGGGACATTGGGGTGTCACTGGGGTGTTTTAGCCCCTCAGAGCCCCCAGAACCATCTGGGGCAGAGCTGGAGCTGCTCCCCATGAGGACGCTGCCCCTGGCTCCATCTGGGTGCTCTGCCCGGGCAGGATCCAGCCCATCCCTAATTATAAAAATTATCTTTCTTCCAGAGCTTCCCACCGTGCCCGGTGCCTGCAGGAAACTTCCAGCCTGGTTTCCTTCTCCTCCCTGACCTCACCTTCCTTCCCAGACCCTTCCCCAGCCCCGTGCTCCCCATTCCCCAAATTTGCTGCCTCATTTCCGGGGCATTTCCATGAAAACGGGCGCTTTGTTCCCTGGGATTCAGCTCTGCCCGCTCCCCCCTCAGCCTTTGTCCTCCACAAATGTGGAACAAAACGGGGAAGGGGCAGGAAAACCCCACGGGGTTTGGGCCCCAAATTTCCCCTGGAGCTGCTCGGGGCTGGGCTGATGGATGCATCAGGAGCTGCACCAGGAGCCCAGCACGCAGGAAAATGAGAGAGAAAAGGGAAAAAAGAGGGAAACAGGGAGAGATTGCTGTCCCTGCCGGTGATAAATGCTGCCAGCACACGGCACAGAGGGCGATCCGCCTTGCTGCGCTGTGCTGGGGGGAGAGATTCTGCCAAACTCGGGGAGAAATCCATTCCTGCTGCGGTTGGTGCCCTGCATCTGCAGGGAACGTGTCCCCCAATGTGCCACCAGGTCCCTGGGGTCCCAAATTGTGTCAGCAGGCCCTACTTTGTGCCACCAGGTCCTCCAATGTGCCATCAGGTCCTACACTGTGCCACCAGGTCCCCAATGTGCCACCAGGTCCCCAAAGTCCCAAACTGTGCCACCAGGTCCCCAATGTGCCACCAGGTTCCTCATTGTGCCACATTCTGCTGCCAGGTCCCCGAGGCCCCCCAATGTGCCGCCAGGTCCCCAAGGTCCCACACTGTGTCACCAGGTCCCACATTGAGCCACCAGGTCCCACACTGTGCCATCAGGTCCCCAGGTTCCCAATGTGCCACCAGGTCCCTGAGGTCCCAAACTGTGTCACCAGGTCCTACACTGTGTCACCAAGTCCCCCAGGGCCCAGGTGGCCCCGCAGCTCCTGCAGGGGTGCTGGGAACGATGGAACACCTCGGGGTGGCTTTGGGATCTCATTTTCCCTCCAAGGACTCCCTTTGGAGCTGCTGCAGAGGAGGAGGAGGAGGAGGAAGGAGGAGGGTCCCACCGACCCCCCAAACCGCACACACCAAGGGGTTCAGGGCACCCCCAAACCCCGAGGTTCGATCCCCAATCCTTCCACGGCGCTTCCCCAGCACAATCCGGGCATTTTCCACCTCAGCTCTCGCAGGGTGAATTAAGGCCGTTAATTGAATTTCCTCCGGCGGCAGAGCCGGGCCGGGCCGGGGGAGGCGGCAGGAAACGCATTTGATGTCTCAGAAAAGCTGCGGATCCCGAACGTGCTGGGCTTTGGGGCTGGCTGGTTTTAATTTTTTTTTTTTTTTTTTTTTAATTTAAAGTCGGTCGTAAAAAGAGCCTGACTTGGAGGAGCTAACGACTCTCATGAATTATTTTTGTTGATTTAGGCTCTCACTTGGCTTTAAATATGAATTAATATTATTATTTATAATATTTATATAATTATTTATATAACTATATATAACTATAACTAATTATATATACTTATAATATTGATATATAATAGACTTCTATAATAATATATAATTTTATATATTTATTATAATTATACATAATATATATTTTATAATTATATAATTATAATATATAACTAATTATTTATATATTGACATATAGATATAAAATTACATATTTATATATAATATATCATAATCATAACACATATCTTTATATATTTCTAGTATTTATGTATTATATATATTTTTATATAATATATATTATAATGACAATATATAATTAATTATTTATACATTTATATATAATATATTTTATATTATATATAACAGTTATAATACATAAATAATTATTTATATATTTATAATATGTATGTATCATGTATATTTCATATAGTATATTATAATTATAATATATAATTATATATATTATGTTTTATATAATAGATGCATTTTTATATAACATATAATAATTATTATATATAAAACTTATTTATAGTTATTATTAATAAAAGTTGAAGTGCTGCCTTTCCCTGGGGAGGGTGGCAATGACGCTGCCCCAGGGGTGCAGGGCAGGGGGGGACAGTCACCAGCCCCTTCCCCTGCCCCTCAATGGGGCCAAGCTGCATTTTGGGACACAAACGGGGACATTGGCGATGGAGAAGGAGCTGCTGGGAATGTCCCCTCCCCTCCAGAGGGACAATGGCTCTGGGTGCTGGTGGCCCTCAGGGTCCTTGCTGGGACCAGGGTTCCTTCACATCTTCATTAATGACCCAGAAATGGAATGGTTTGTGTGGGAAGAGAGCCCAAACTCATCCCATTCCTCTCCTAACACCTTCCACCATCCCAGGCTGTTCCCAAACATCCAACCTTGGAACTCCGCCAGGGATGAGGCAGCGAGAGCTTTGAGGTCCCTCCCAACCCCAAATCTTTCCATAATCCCATAAAACCCGTGAATTTTGGGGTGCCTCAGCCCCCTCGGCGTCAGCACCCCACGCTGTGCCAATCCGGGCCCTCTTGGCGGCACTTTGGATTTATTGTCAAGCCCAAAGCTTTAATTCGGGGCTGTCGCTGATTTACGCTGCCGGGGCTTTAATTACAGCATTCAGCATTTCTGAAACATGAAAAAGCGCTCGGCTTCGGGAGCAATTAAAAGGCAGCGGAGTAGAGCAGCCCGTCGGAGGGGAGGGGAGTAAATCAAACAATTAAAAAGCTCGTTTGGGGGAGAGGGGGAAGGGTGCCACCCCAAAATCCTCTCCTGGGGGAGCCCTGGGTGGGTGTCACCCCAGTTAATGGGCTTGGGGTGATACTGGGAGCACTGGTGGGTGGGACCCCATCCAGAACTCATTTGGAACATCTCAACACCCCAAAAAACGGCCCAAAACCCACTCAGGTCCTGGCAAGGCCGGGATGGGGACAGGACGGGGACATGATGGGGATGGAGACAGTGACAGGATGGGGACAGAGAAAGGATGGGGACGGGAATGGGGACAGGATGGGGATGGGGACAGGACAGGGATGGGGATGGGGACAGGACAGGGACGGGGACAGCGACAGGATGGGGATACTGAAAGGATGGGGATGGAGCCAGTGACAAGATGGGGATGGGGACAGTGATAGGATGGGGACAGTGACACCATGGCGATGGGGACAGCGACAGGATGGGGTTCCTTCTCCTCGACACCCATCCCCAAGGATTCTGCGCGGTCTTTTGGGGTGGTTTGCCCGGCTTTGGGTTTTTCAGCGAGATCGAAGCTCTCTCTTGTGGCAGAAGCGCTCCATTACAGCCCTGCCCGGGTTACCGAGCGCCGGCACCTCCCGGGGCACCCCGGGACTGAACCTCGGACGGATCATGCCCGGAGGGATCCTGCGGCTCGGGAAACTGCCAGCAGCCCGCCCTGCTCCCCGTGCCCGGCAGCTCCCGGCCGTGCCCAGCTCCGGGGGGCTGGAGGTGCCCGAAATCCCCTCCGCAGCCGCCGCCGGTCCCGTTCGCACCGGGGCTGAGCCCCCGCCTGCTCATCGCAGCCCCCGCGGCACCACCGCCATCCGATGCTTTTTGTCCGCTGCTCGCACCGTAGGAAATAAAGTCCCGGATGCGGAAGTGCCGCGCTCATTTCCGGTTTGTTCTCAGCGGTTGCGGGTGAGCGATGGCGGCCGGGGGACCTGGGGGGGTCCTGGGGAATCCGCCGCCATCCGCCGCCATCCGCGGCCTCGCGGCACCGGGCGGCCCTGGGGCGGGCTGGGGGAGAGGAGGGAGCGCGGGGACACCCGATGGCGGGCGGGGGGCGGCGGACGTGATGGCGGGGGGCTGCGCTGACACCATCTTGGTCCGTTTGTGCCGCAGGTTGGAGCTGTCGAAGCCGAGCCGGAACCATGGTGAGGGGAGGGGGCTGCAGTGAGGGAGGGCGGCTTGGGGGGTCCTTGCGGTGGGTGAGCGGGGCCCTGGGGGTTCTGTGGAATGAGCTCTGTGCTCAGAGCACATCCCTGGAGAGCCCCAGGCTGGAGCTGTCCCTGCCCATGGCACGGGTGAGCTTTGGGGTCTTTCCAAGCGGAACGTTCCGTGGTTTTCATTCCACGAGAATGTTTTTGCTCTCACAGCCTCGCAAGATTGAGGAGATCAAGGATTTCCTGCTGACAGCGCGGCGGAAGGACGCCAAGTGTGAGTGGGGGTCTCAGGCAGGCCTGGGGGAGGCTCCAGTTCCATGCGGGCACTGAGGAGCTCCTTGCCCTGGGAATGCCGAGGGGTCGGGGCTGGCCTGGTCCCTCCTGTGGGGTGTCCCTGGAGCGCTGCTCCCAGCTGTGCATGCCCTGGGGGGTTTTACCAAACCCCTGGAGGCAATTCCCAAACATCCCCTGCTCTGTGGGATGGTGCTGTTCTCCAGAAACAATTCCCAAACATCCCCTGCTCTGTGGGATGGAAGCAATTCCCAACTTCTCCCTGCTCTGTGGGATGGTGCTGTTCTCCAAAAACAATTCCCAAACATCCCCTGCTCCGTGGGATGATGCAGCTCAATTCCCAAACATCCCCCTGCTCTGTGGGATGCTGCCATGTGGGACGTTGGAGCTGTGCCACCACAGGTGATTCATCCATCACCCTCAACAGGAGATTTTTGTTGCCACCACAAATCGAGGATAATTGAGACAAAGAGCTGCCTTGTCTCACTGTTCAGCAACACGGGAAGAGTTTTTTCCCCTCTAATTCCTCTTGTTTGGAGCTGGCTGTGGCAGGAATCCCTCGGGAATCCTGTGACAAGGGAGAGTTGAGCACTGGCAGAGATTTATCCTCCCTCTGGATGGAGCTGGAGGTTTCTGCAGGGGACAGGGCGTGCACTGGGATTCCCAGGGGTGACACCGGGGTGTCCCTGCTGTCCCCTCCTCCCCACAGCCGTCAAGATCAAGAAGAACAAGGACAATGTGAAGTTCAAGGTGCGCTGCAGCCGGTACCTCTACACCCTGGTCATCACCGACAAGGAGAAGGCAGAGAAGCTGAAGCAGTCCCTGCCCCCAGGTATCTGGGAATCGATCCCCTGTGGGGTGGTTGGGATTGAGGGGGGCTGTGAGACCCCTCTGGAAGGGTCCCTGGAGCTCTTGTCACCCCCAGTGCCTTGCTGGGGTCAGTGCTTGGTGTCCCCATGGAGCTGGAGGTTCCAGGCCCCCCATCCGTGCCCGAGCCCCCCCAGTCCATGTGTCCCCTCTCTCTCTCCTCCCAGGTCTTGCCGTGAAGGAGCTGAAATGAGCCGGGAGCAGCTGGGTACCTGTTGGAGTCTCTGTGTTTGTTAAAATAAATAAAAAACTGTTCCTGGTGTCACGTGTGGTGTTTCACAACTCACTGTTCCTGGCCCTGGAGCCGCTCTGGGGGTCCTGGAGCCACTCTGGGGTACCTGGGAGCCATTCTGGGGGTCCTGGAGCCACTCTGGGGGTCTGGGAGCCATTCTGGGGTACCTGGGGCCATTCTGGGGGTCCTGGAGCCACTCTGGGGTACCTGGGGCCATTCTGGGGATCTGGGAGCCACTCTGGGGGTCTGGGAGCCACTCTGGGGGTCCTGGAGCCACTCTGGGGGTCCTGCAGCCACTCTGGGGTACCTGGGAGCCGTTCTGGGGGTCCTGCAGCCACTCTGGGGTACCTGGGGCCGCTCTGGGGGTCTGGGAGCCACTCTGGGGTACCTGGGGCCGCTCTGGGGGTCTGGGAGCCACTCTGGGGTACCTGGGAGCCACTCTGGGGGTCTGGGAGCCACTCTGGGGTACCTGGGAGCCGTTCTGGGGGTCCTGCAGCCACTCTGGGGTACCTGGGGCCGCTCTGGGGGTCTGGGAGCCACTCTGGGGTACCTGGGGCCGCTCTGGGGGTCTGGGAGCCACTCTGGGGTACCTGGGGCCGCTCTGGGGGTCTGGGAGCCACTCTGGGGTACCTGGGAGCCACTCTGGGGGTCTGGGAGCCACTCTGGGGTACCTGGGGCCGCTCTGGGGGTCTGGGAGCCACTCTGGGGTACCTGGGAGCCGCTCTCGGCGTCCTGGGGCCACTCTGGGGTCCTGGGGCTGCTGCTGCTCCCGGCAGAGGGCCGGTTCTGGTACCGGTGGGCACCTGGAGCTGCCCCTTCGCTCTGGGGTGACAGCTGGGGACAGGCCCTGCGGGCCCTGGGGCTGGCACCCAGTGCCACCATCGTGCCCTCCATAGCGGGCTCTGACAGTGCTGTGGGTGCCCCCACGGCCGAGGTTCGGGGCGCGGCGTCGCGGGGCCGTCCCGGCGCTGTCTCGGCGCTCTGTCCCGGCCCGGGGCGGGGCGCAGGGCTCGGGGCGGTACCGGGGGGCGGTACCGGGGGGCGGCTCCCGGGGCGTGTGCGGGGCGGGCGGGCAGAGCCCGCGGCGTGGCGGCACCGCCGCCCCCCGCCCGGCAGCGCGGCGACCCCGGCCCGCCATGGGGCCCGCCCGCGCCGATTACCTGGCGCCCTGGTGGGCGGCCTGGCTGCACGGGCTCCCGCACCGCGACCCCCGCCTGCAGCCCGTGCCCAGCACCTTCCGCCCGCAGGACCCCGACTACCAGCAGGTACCGGCCCGGGCCCCCCGCGCCCTCCCCGCGCCCCCCGCGCCCGGTCCCGCTCGCCCCGCGCCCCCCGCCCGCCCCCACGGCGCTGCCCGGCGCCGGCTCTGATCTCGCGGCGCACAAAGCGCCTTTCATGGCCCGCGCCGGCCGGCACCGGCACCCCGGCCCCGCCGCTCCCCTGCCGGCCCCGCCGCTGCCTCTGCCCCCGCCCCGCGCTCCCGGAGCCGCCCGGCATCGCGGGGCACGGCCCGGCGTGACCCCGCGCGGGGAGGGGGCAGCGCCGCCGTCCCGGTGTCCCGACAGCCCCGCTGCACCCCCGGCTCGGGGCCCTGCCTGGGAACGGGGACAGGGACGGGGACGGGGACGGGGACACTTCTTCCTCTTCCGCACGTGACAGTCCCGTGGGGCGCGGAGCGCCGCCGCATCCCGGCCGCGCGAGCGGGTCACGGGCACGGCGGCTGACACTGTCCCCTCTCTCCTGCCAGTCGCTGCTTGTCCTGGGCTTGCTGGCCGCCGTGTGCCTCGGCCTCAACCTCCTCTTCCTCACCGTCTACCTGATCTGCCTGTGCTGCTGCAAGAGGGAGCAGGACGCCGAGAGCAAGCGGCCCCACTCGTGTTGTGTCACCTGGATGGCCGTCACCGCCGGGCTCATCTGCTGGTGAGCGCGGGGACAGGGACCTGCTGCTGTCCCCCTGTCACCGAGGGACTCTGCGCTCCGGCCTTTGCGAGTGGCTTTAATTAGATTTGTGCAATGAACGTGCTCCATCCATCCATCCATCCATCCATCCATCCATCCATCCATCCCTGCCTCCTCCCGCGCAGCTGCCGGGGCAGCCCCAGGGAGCAGCTGCGGGCCGGCCCGGCCCCGGCCCCGTCCCCATCAGGGCTGTGCAGAATTCCCGGCTAATCCCGGGCCGGTCGCTAATCCCAGCCCGGAGCAGATGGCGGGCGGCAGCGTGACCCAGCTGGCAGCTCCCTTGTGCCCGACCTTAATTGCAGCCACAACAATTAAACAAGGGGACGCTTCCTCACCCAGCTCTGGAGGCTTCCCAAGCCCCCCTCGGTTCGGGGTGGCTGGGAGGATGCCCAGGGCAGCCACCCCGAGTGTCCCCCGGCATTGGTGGGCTGGAGGGGAGCGGGATGGGCCCCGGGCCCCTTTGGCTGCCTGGCCACGACCCTGGCTCCAGACAAAGGGAGCTGTGCCGGGGCGGAGCGAGATGGCTGCCTGGAGCCTCGCATGGAGCAGGGAATCAGGGAGACAGGGAAACGGCACTAATGAGCTCAGCCAGCTCCCCCAGCCCTCCCAGCATGGCTGGAATCCATTCTGCAGCTCCCGGGGACTTTGAACCCCCCCAGCAGCCTCTTTTTGTACCAGGGTTTGGTGAGCACACTGTGGGCACGTGCCCGGCCAGGGCACGGCCATGGGCACCTCTGTCCTCAGAGCCAGCTCTGAGCTCCATCCCAGCTCTGTCCCAGCTCTGCAGCAGCTGCAGGGAGCTCTCCACAGGCCCTGGAGGCGAAGGTTTAATCGCAGCCACGGCGGATTCCCCTAATCTGCTTGGCCCAGCCCCTCCGCCCTCAATCTCTCGGGTTTGCCAGGAGGAGCTTCCAGGGCACAGCTCTGGCTGTCCCCAGGCCCCTGTCACCAGCAGGAGCAGGTTCCCACCATGCTGCTGTCCCTGCCCCTCTCTCTGTCTCTGCCCTGTCCCCCAAAAGCAGGGGGTGTCCCCTCTCCAGCAGGTGTGGCAGGGTGAGCGTGTCCCTCCCCTGTCACCAGTGTCCCCTCTCTGCCCACAGCGCCGCCGTTGGCGTCGGCTTCTACGGGAACAGCGAGACCAACGACGGCGTTTTCCAGCTGCTCTATGCCCTGGATCATGCCAACCAGACCCTGACTGGCATCGACTCCCTGGTAGGGCCCCAGGGTGCCTCAGTCCCTGCTGTGGGTTTGGTTGGAGCCCCAGGAGGGACGTCCGGCCGAGCCCTGGCGTGGCTGTGCTGGCCGGGCACAGAGGGTGATGTCACCCCGCAGAATGGGACCTTTGTGCCCCGCCAGGGCTGGGTCAGGGCCATGGCAGGGCTGCTCTGAGGGCACTGAGGGGTGGGGGGAGCTGATCTGCTGGGGAAAGCATTGCAGGGATGGGGTACAGGGCTCTGCCAGGCTGGTGGGTGCTGAATATCCTGGGGCAATGACCATCCCGGGCACTGACCATCCCAGGGCACTGACCATCCCAGGCACTGACCATCCCGGGCACTGACCATCCTGGGCACTGACCATCCCAGGCACTGACCATCCCGGGCACTGACCATCCCGGGCACTGACCATGCCAGGCACTGACCATCCCGGGCACTGACCATCCTGGGCACTGACCATCTCGGGCACTGACCATCCCAGGGCACTGACCATCCCTGTGCCCTCAGGTTGCCAGCACCACGCTGCAGATGCAGGGAGCGCTGGAGCAGCACCTGGCACGGCTGAACGAGCTGCTGGCCTCGCGGGGGGATTACGTGCAGACCCTCAAGTTCACGCAGCAGCTGGCTGGCAGCATTGTCCTGCAGCTCCAGGGGCTGCCAGCCTGGCGGGGCGTCAGCGCTGACCTCACCGAGCTGTCGGGACAGGTGGCCTATGTGGAGTATTACAGGTGAGCTCCAGCACCCTGGGATGTCCCAGCAGGGCTGGGGAGGTGCCCCTGTGTGACACAGCCTTCCTCTGCCCCCAGGTGGTTGGCTTACCTGCTCTTCTTCATCCTCGTCCTCACCTTCTGCCTGCTGGCCTGCCTGGGGCTGGCCAAGCACTCCCGCTGCCTCCTGCTCCTGTGAGTACCTGGGGACGGCCTTGGGGGGCTCACGGGGACCCCCAGCCGTGCTGCCCACTCTGCTCTCCCTGCAGGACGCTGTGCTGCGGGCTGCTCATGCTGGGCCTCAGCTGGGCCTCCATGGCCGTGGACACGGCGGCTGCAGTGGTGAGTGGGGCAGGAGGGAGGGAGAGGCCTCAGGGCTGCCCAGGGCTGTGCTGGGCACTGCAGGCATTGGTGACATCCCTCTGTCCCCACAGGGCACCAGCGACTTCTGTGTGGCCCCGGACAAGTTCATCATGAACCAGACAGATGATGAGATCAGCGCAGGTCAGGGCTGGCTGTGAGGTGACAGTGAGCACAGGCAGGACCCCCAAACCCACCTGGGGTCTGCCACTGTCCCCCCATGGCTCCCTGTGCCCCGGGATGCTCCTGCTGATGTTCCCGTTCTCTCTGCAGAGGTGGTTCGTTATTACCTGTACTGTGACCAGAGCCTGAGCAGCCCCTTCCAGCAGGTACAGGGGGGGTGGGCACCCCCTTTGGTGCTGCCTGGGGCTGGGGGGGGTCCGTGACTGTGCCCCACTCCCCCCTGCAGGCTCTCACCGTGTTCCAGCGCTCGCTGACCACCATGCAGATCCAGATCCAGGGGCTCATCCAGTATGCGCTGCCCCTCTTCCCCACAGCTGAGGTACAGGAGCAGGGAGCAGGGATCCCCATCCCTCCCTCCGCTCCCCAGAGCTGCCTGACCCCCCCTTTTATCACAGAAAGACCTTCTGGGGGTGCAGCAGCTCCTCAACTCCTCGGAGACCAGCCTGCACCAGCTGACAGCGCTGCTGGACTGCCGGGGGCTGCACAAGGTGAGAGGGGGTGGCTGGGGACCGGCTTTGGGTCCCCTGGGGTGCCACCAGCGCTGCCCTGCCTGTGTCCCACCAGGATTACCTGGATGGCCTCATTGGCATCTGCTACGACGGCGTGGAGGGGCTGCTCTACCTGGGGCTCTTCTCGCTGCTGGCGGCCGCCGCCTTCTCCACGGTGATCTGCGCGGCCCCACGAGCCTGGCAGCAGCTGGCCGGGAGGTGTGTGTGCCCCCTGTGCCCCCTGCCCTCCCCCTGGGCGCAGAGAGCCCTGTCCCTGTCCCTTGGGGGCCTCTCAAGAACCCTCAGCCAGTCCTGAGTCCCTGACGCTGGGGCGACACTCTGTGCCCCGAGGGTGCCGAGGACACCCGGGCTGGTCACCTTTGCAGCAGGTAGAAGATAAAGGGCCGACTCTTAGCAGGGGTTAATCCGAGGTTTTATTCCAGGAGTCCCAAAGGAGCCCCTACACCTCAGGGTGCTCCTGATGAGAGCCCCGGGACAGGTGCCAAGGTTACAGTTAAAGTAGATAACATTTACTGACCAGTGAGTGACCCTGAGGGATGGGTACTGGGGCATGGACGTTTAGGGCAGCGTATGGGGCAAGGCTTAGGGGCTGAGCCCTCCTCTGGCTGATCACTCCACATCCTGGACTGAAGCTTCTAGATGGAGGGATGGGATGCTGAGTGATTGACAGAGAGCCAGGGTGGGGGTTTGAGGATGATCTCATCCAGAGAGAGGGATTGCACAGGTAAAGGAAGGGGATACAGTCAGGGATAAACCATTTGGGGATACAAAACAAAACTACTTCAGAGTATTACAGAGTATAAAAACACACTGCAGCAGAGCCCCTCTCTGCCACCCTGGGTGCGATGCCAGCGCTGCTGTGTCCCCGCAGGGAGCGGGACTACGACGACATGGACGAGGAGGACCCGTTCAACCCCGCGGCGCGGCGCATGGCCACGCACCGCCCGCCGCGGGGGCAGCTGCGCAGCTTCTGCAGCTACAGCAGCAGCCTGGGCAGCCAGAGCAGCCTGCAGCCCCCTGCGGCACAGACCGTGTCCAACGCCCCCGTGTCCGAGTACATGTGAGCCCCCCGAGCCCCCTGTGCCGTGGCCGTGGCCCTGTGCCGGGCAGGGGGTGACGGGGTCTCGCTGTGCCCCCCAGGAACCAGGCCGTGCTCTTCGGAGGGAACCCCCGCTATGAGAACGTGCCCCTCATCGGGAGGGGCTCTCCTCCCCCCACGGTACGATGGGGGACCGGGGACAAAGCCTTGTGACACCCTGGGGGTCACTGTGGGTCTGCGGGGTGGGACAGGGATGGGGGGTCCTGGTGGCTCCTGCCCGGCTCTGACCCAAATCCCGGCCACCCATGGGGAGGGGGCACGGCCACCACATGTTTGGGGGCACCAAAATGAGCGTGTCCCCTCCCTCCTTTCCCTGTGCTGCCTCTCCATCCTGGCTCTCAGAGGATGCTCCTCACAATCCCTTCACATTCCCATTTGCTCGTTAATCCTGCCCTGTCTGGTATTGCTGCTTCATTTTTTATTCCTTGTCTTTTTTTTCCTTTCTTTTTTTTTTTCTTTCTTTTTTTTTTTTTCCTTTCTTTTTTTTTTTTTTTTTTTTTTTTTTTTGTGATTTCTTTTAATTTTTTGCATCCATTATTTTGGAGCTAAGTTGCCCATCAAGAGTAAGTTCAGCCACTTCCTTCTCCCTCCTTATCCCGGGGGCAGCAGCCAGGTTCTACCCTCCTCACCCTTCCACACTTCCCTCCATCCCCTTTTCCTGCCTGGCTTTTGGGGTGCAGAGAGCTCAGGGAGGGGGGACAAAGGGCCAGGAGGATTTTCAGCTCCCACGTGTTGGGATGGTGGTCCCTTGTCTCCATCCCTGCAGCAATGAAACCCCTTCTGGCCAGGATATGGCCCCAGGAATGCTGCCTGGGCAGGAATGCTGTCCCTCCCCTCCAGGGAGGATTTTTTCCATCAGGTGGAAGCTTGAATCCCATCTCACAGACCTGGCAGCTGGCAGAGCCTCCTCCCAGGGAGGGGACACGAGTGGGGGGATTAATTGGAGCTCTTCTCCCAGCCCTGAACAGTTTAATTCACCCAGGATTCAGATCCCTGAGGAAAGACTTTCCGAGTCCAGAATAACAAACTCGGAATAATCTTCCTTAATGCCTGCCCGGGGTGTTCCTCCCTGCTGGGAAATCCTGCAGGAATGTGATGCTGGGGATGGGCTGGAGGCTTCATCCCACAGACACACCCCCAGGGCAGATATGGGGTGAATTTGGGAAGCTGGGAAGGTGAAGGATAAACCTGGGAAGGAACAAAGTCAAGCTGGACGGACGGGAAGGGTTTTGGTTTGGGGAGGGGGCAGATTTGGGGAGCTGGAAAGGCAGAGGATGCACCTGGGAAGGGACAAAGCAGAGCTGGATTTAGCTTGGGGAGGGGGCTCTTGTCTCCCCCAGCCCTCAGCGAGCTGAAAGCAGGGTCTGACCCTTTCCATGCCCCCCTGGCAGATTAATTTGGGATGAACCCCCACGAGAACACCCCTGGGGGGCAGCGCGGGGCGTTTTGGGGTGCTGACCCCCGCGTTCCCCCGCAGTACTCCCCGAGCATGAGGGCCACGTACCTGGCGGTCACCGATGAGCACGTCCGGCACCGCGGCGACTTCCCGGCCTAGGAGGGGACACCAAAGAGCCCGAGGGACAGCACAGCACGGGGTAGGAGCCACGGCGGGGCTGGGGGCCAAACCTGGAGCCCCCCAGCACCCCCTGCCCTCACAGCCCCACACCTGCAGCCTTAGGGGCTCCCGGGAGCGCAGAGGGGCTGTGGGGGCTCCTCCTGTCCCTGTGGAACATTCTGGAGCACAAACCCCATACCACGCTGCCCTGGGGCTCCCCTAGCAATGCAGCACCAACCACTAGTGATCCCTAGCCCTTTCCTGCCCCCCTGGCATTCCCAGGATGAGGGATTTGGGATGTTTTGGCCCTGCTGGTTTTCCCTTGTTTTGCCCCCCAGGGTTTGGGAGGTGCTGGCTCTGTTTCAGAGAGGGGTCACTGCAGTGGGGTTTGGGGTGGGTTTAGGCTCTTTTTGGCTCCCCAGGGCAGGTGTGGGCTGGGGCAGGCTCCCCTCCTCCTGCAGCCCTGGAGTGGTCACACATCCCCTGGGAGAGGGACAGGAGCTGCTGGGGCATCGCTGGGGAGGGACAATATGGACCTGCCACCCCTGAAGGCTCAGCCAGCATTTCCAGGGTGGGGAGCTGGGAGAGCTGAACCTGCCCCTTTGGGCTGCCCTTTGGCACAGGGGCCCCAGAAAAGGCCCCTTCCCCCTGGAGCAGGGATGGACCCCCTGCCCCATCCACCCAGACCCCAAAGGGTGCAGGCAGGGCAGTGGTGTGTGCCCCTCCAGGGCCAGGACATCCCTGACTCCCCTCCCCATGTTCCCCGTGACTAGCATCCCTCCCCTTGGGGAATATCCCGAGGGATTTTTTTATTTCTTTGGCTTTTAACGTTTCCATGTAACGGTACTGGTAGAAGAGCTGTTGTAACCGCATGTGAACTAACCGAAGGGCTCCGGCTGGGGGCTGGAGTCCAGCTGGATTTGTTTGTGCCCTTTTGGGAGGAAAGATAATAAAAACTTGGACTAAATTACTGTCTCCCGTGCGGGATTTTTGGAGGTTGATAATCATTTTTTGGGTGGTTAATTCAGTGTTTGGGGCAGTTTTGAGTTGACCTTCCCAACATGGCGGCGGTCACGTGACGCCGCAGCCATTGTGGTGAGGTCAGCGTCACGTGACAGCGTCACGTGATGGTGTTCAGGCCGTTGCCTGGCAACGGCAACGCGTCCCCGGTCAGGCCTCCCCGGGAGCGGGACGGGACCAGGCCGCACCAGGGTCCCGGGGCCTCCGCGGGCTCCGTGCTCACCCTAGGCGCTTCCTCACTCCGTGCCTGTGGCTCAGCTCCTCTCTGGGGCTCCCTGAGGCTCCTGCTGCCCTTTGAGGCCCTCTCAAGGTCCTCTCTGCATGGGATCCCTGCTCCCGTTTGGGCTTTGCCGAGGTTCCTGTTCCCTTTGGGATCGTCTGGGACTCTCTGAGCTTCTTGTTCCTTTTTGGGACATTCTCAAGGCCTACACAGTCTTCTGGGGCTCTGGAGGGTCCCCTCTCCCTTTTGGGGTCCTCCATCCGAGACCCCATTTCCTTTTAGGGTTCCCCGTCTCTTTCAGCATCCTCCCTCTCCAGGCTCTCTGTTCACATTTGGGTCTCCTTGAGGCTCCCATTCCTTTTTTCCTTTTCCTTCATCCCTGAAACCCTCTCTCCTTTTGGAGCTCCCTGAGATCCCGCTCTCCATCCCTGAGAACCCCACTCCCTTTTGGGATCCTCTCAGCACCTCCCGCTGTCCTTTGGAACTCTCTCCTCCACCCTGAGGCCTCTGTTTCCTTTTGGGCTTCCCCAAGGCCCTCCATCCCCATTGGAGCTCTCCATCCCTGAGGCCCCCCGTCCTTTCTGGGGTTCCCTTGGAGGGCCTGCCCTCTGTCCCTGGTCCCACCATCCTTTCCATCCCCTCCCACCATGGAGATCAAGTACGAGTACTCGCGCAAGCGCAGCGAGTTCGGCCGCCCCTGCGTCTTCTCAGACCTCCTGGCCGAGGTCACCGTGAACATCCCACCCGACCCTGCCCTGGCCGAAGACTTCATCCCCCAGGACCCCGTGGACTTCGCGGTGCAGGAGGGTCCTGTCCTGGCAGGGCATGAGGTACAGGGACACCCCCTCACAGGGAAGAGGGGACATCTCAGGGGGGATGGATGATGGATGGATGGATGGATGGATGGATGGATGGATGGATGGAAGGATGGATGGATGATGGATGGATGGATGGATGGATGGATGGACGGATGGATGGAGGGATGGATGGAGGGATGATGGATGGATGATGGATGGATGGATGGATGGATGGATGGATGGATGGATGGATGGATGATGGATGGATGGATGGATGGATGGATGGATGGATGATGGATGATGGATGGATGGATGGATGGATGGATGGATGATGGATGGATGGATGGATGGATGATGGATGGATGATGGGTGGATGGATGGATGGATGGATGGATGGATGGATGATGGATGGATGATGGGTGGATGGATGGATGGATGGATGATGGATGGATGGATGGATGGATGGATGATGGATGATGGATGGATGGATGGATGGATGGATGATGGATGATGGATGGATGGATGGATGGATGGATGGATGGATGATGGATGGAATCCATGGATGGATGGATGGATGATGGATGGAATCCATGGATGGATGGATGGATGATGGATGGATGGATGATGGGTGGATGGATGGATGGATGGATGGATGATGGATGGATGGATGGATGGATGGATGGATGATGGATGGATGGATGGATGGATGGATGGATGATGGATGGAATCCATGGATGGATGGATGGATGATGGATGGATGATGGATGGATGGATGGATGGATGGATGATGGATGGAATCCATGGATGGATGGATGGATGGATGCTGGGTGGATGGATAGAATCCATGGATGGATGGATGGATGGATGATGGGTGGATGGATGGTGTGATGGGCAGATTTTGGGCTCAGGGCCTGTGTCCCCCCCCGTGTCCCCATGTCCAGGTGAACACGGAGCGGTCACAGGTGACCATCCGGGGTGTGAACCATGTGGAGGGTGGCTGGCCCAAGCACGTGGACCCCAAGAACCAGGAGCTGACCACGCGCTACCGGGAGGAGGTGGAGAGGGAAGAGGTCTACACCAAGACTATCCAGCGCCTCGGCTTCGTAAGAGCCTGCCCTGCTCCTCCCAAACCCCCTGAGCCCCCCAGGGCCCCCCAGAGCCCCCCAGAGCCACAGCCCTGCTGTCCCTGCAGGTGGTGGAGCACTACATCAAGCAGAACAACACCATCGACATCTACGAGGAATATTTTGAGGAGGAAGAGGAGGAAGACGAGGATGAGGAGCATCCCTCAGCCAAAATCATCTGTGTCATCAGGTAGCACAGCTGGGGGGACTCACCAGAGCCTCAGTGGGGTCAAACCACCTTCACAAAAAATGGGAGAACATTAGGAGTTCAATTCCAGTGGGTTTGGGGTGGTTCTGGTGCAGTTTGTGAGCGGAGAGCCCCACAAACCTGAACCCTCCCTGCCCCACCACTCCCTCCCTGCCCAGGGGATTTGGGGGGCGGAACCAGGGTCAGACCCAGCTCTGAGCATCTCCTGATGGTGCTTTTGGATTTTCCTCCTTGCGCTTGGTGCCTCAAAGGTTAATTTCCACATCAGGGGTGTTTAGGAGTCAGATCCAGTAAGATAATTGGATTTTTAGAAAGGTATGACTGGAAAGAGGATGAAATCATCAACTCTTCTCCCCCCGCCCGACCCCTCAGGAGAATCATTTCCTGCACTCAAGGCTTGAGGGCTGCAGATTGGTTTCCTTGTGGTTCCCACAGTTCCCTGTGGGAGATGCTCATCCCAGGCATTTGCAAACTGACCCATTTTGGCTGGTGTGTCACCCCAAAGGGACCCCAACAACCCCAGGAGGATGTGCACGCACCTCTCCTGGCACCCCGACGGCAACAGGGCCGTGGCCGTGGCTTATTGCAGCCTGGACTTCCAGGAGAGCAGGAACCTGAACTCTGATTCCTACGTCTGGGATGTGGGTAAGGGCCAGGCCAAACCCACCAGGGGACAGGGGATGGAGCACTTTGTGTCTCAGAGAGTGGGATGAGGATGGCAGCACCCCAGGGAGGGTCACTGGGGGAGCCCCAGTGCAGAACCAGGAGAAATGAGAGCTGGGAGGGGGGAAATGAGCACTGAAATCACCCTCCATGGTTCCCCAGCCTGCCAGGCAGCAGAGCCTCACATGAGGGGCTGGTGTTGGTGAGGTTCAGCTGGTAATGAAGGAAGAAAGAGGCAGCAGGAGCCCAGGGTGAGATTTGTCCAAGCCTGCCTCACACCTGGTGTGTTTTGGAGAGAAAAGGACAAAAAGAAGGGTGGGGATGCAGATTTGTGTATTGAGGGTCTGTCCCCAGGCTAGCTCCTGGTGACATGGGCACCTCCTCCTGCACAGCTGTGTCAGGGAACAGGGTGGGGACAGCAGGAGGGGTTGGGGGCTAATTTTGGGGGCTTCACCCTTTGCTTTTCACTCATCCCTCCTTGTAGAAAAACCCTACACCCCAGAGCTCACCCTCAAGCCCTCGTCCCCTGTGGTGACCCTGGAGTACAATTCCAAGGACTGGTATCACATGCTGGGAGGCTGCTACAACGGGCAGATAGGTGAGGGGTGGACTCTGCTCCAGGCTGGCTCCAGCCCTGCTGCTCTGCCAGGACCTGTGCTGCCTCTGGGAGAGCAGGAGGAGCCCTGGCATTTACCTGTGGGCAGGGGTGTGCCCACCTGAGCGGGCACTCAGGGAGGGGAGGACATCTTGTCAAGGATGGATGGATGGATGGATGGATGGATGGATGGATGGATGGATGGATCCAGGGGATGAGCAGGATGGGTGCTGTGCTCCCACCTCTCCCACCACCCTGGATGATCTCTGGGAAGCACTGGGTGAGGTTTGCTGCCTGTTCCAGCTTGGACAGTGGGGGAACCATGACAAGGAAAGGAGCTGGGCACAGGTTTCTCTTTTCCTCCCCAGTGTATTGGGACACCAGGAAAGGGGGGCTGCCCATGGAGATGACCCCTGTGGAGTTCAGCCACAGGGACCCCGTGTATGGAGCGTACTGGCTGCCCTCCCGAACGGGCACCGAGTGCTTCTCAGGCTCCACTGACGGACAGGTGAGGGGCTGCAGCTGGGCAAGGGGCTCCTCAGGGCTCCTGGGAGAGCTTCCTGTGCCTGCCCTGCCCCTCAGCAGCACAAGATCCAGCTCTCCCAGGCTGGCACGGGGCAGCTGCAGGACTGCCAGCACCTCTGACCATGCTGGGAGCAGCCCCAGAGCCCCTGCCACACCTTGTCCCCACAGGTGCTGTGGTGGGACATCCGCAAGATGTCACAGCCCAGCGAGAGACTGGTCTTGGACATCAGCCGGCAAGATCAGCTGAAGGACGCTCTGGGTGCCAGCTCCCTGGACTTTGCACCCGTCCTGGTCAGTGTCCCTGTGCCCACCACCCACACTCCAGCCTGGGCATGAGGGGGAGCCCAGCCCAGGGATTTCAGTCCCTAAACCCCCCCATGGTGGTGGGTCCCAGGGTTCTGGCTGCAGCAGCATCCCCTGCTGCCTCTCACACCGTGGGGTCTCCATGCTGCTGACAGCTGCGCCCTCCTGCTCCCACCCCCAGCCCACCAAGTTCCTGGTGGGCACAGAGCAGGGCATCATCATCTCCTGCAATCGTGATGCCAAGACACCACCTGAGAAAATCGCCAACATCTTCAGAAGCCACATTGGAGCTGTCTACAGGGTGACCAGGAACCCCTTCTTCCCCAAAGTCTTCCTGTCAGTTGGTGACTGGACTGCTCGGATCTGGACCGAGGAGCTCATGGATTCATCCTCAATTATGGAGACCAGGTAGGTCTCCTTTAGAGAAGTACTAGAGGGCCTTTAGTCGGCCAGAAACCATCCCCAGGGCGGGTGGCAGTGGGGTCTGGTCAGCCCTGGGCTGTGCCCGAGGCAGGGCAGTGCCAGCGTGGCTGAGGGCTGGCTCTGCTGGAAGGTACCACAGCTCCTACCTGATGAACACGTGCTGGAGCCCCGTGAAGCCGGCCGTGTTCTTCACCGTCCGGTCAGACGGCGTCCTGGACATCTGGGACATCCTCTTCCACCAGAAGGAGCCTTCCCTCAGCGTCAAGGTGGGTCCCCAGCACCTCTGGGACCCTCACATCACCCCAAGGCCGAGTGTCACCCCCCACGTGTCCCCAGGTGTCCAACGATCCCCTGCTCAGCCTGTGCTCGCAGGACAACGGGCGCATCGTCGGCTGTGCCACCAAGATGGGCAATGTCTCCCTCCTGGAGCTCTCCCCGGGGCTCTGCACCATCCGCAAGAATGAGAAGACCCTGACCTCCACGGTATGTGCCCCTTGAGCATGCCCACCCTCTGCCTGCAGCCCTGTGCTGTCCCCAGCCGTGTCACAGGGTCCCCTGTGCCCCCACATGTGCCCCCAGATGTTCGAGCGGGAGGCCAGGCGGGAGAAGGTCCTGCAGGACAAGTACAAGGAGCGGCTGCTGCGGGAGCAGGAGCACCTGCGGGCCCAGCCCGAGCAGCAGGAGGATGCAGTGCAGACCTTCCAGCAGGCTCGAGAAGATTTCCTCGCCAGCATCAAGGCAGAGCGGCGGAGGAGAGGCCTGGAAGCGCCCGGAGAGGTAACGGGCATGGAACAGCCTGGCCACCACGGCAGGGACCCCAGCAAGGGCAGGGCACAGGGTGAACCTCAGGGTGACCCTCTGTCTGTCAGGATGAAGAGGAGGAGGCAGCTGCAGAGGAGCAAAGCTAGCAGGAGGAGGAGGAGGATGCCAAGGTCAGTGTGCTCCGGCTGCACCTTCCTGTCCCCTCCATGCCAGAGCTGCTGCAGGGACAGAGCCACTGTCCCCAGGCCAGGCAGCTCTCCTGGGCTCTCTGCCCTCCTGGGGTGGCAAGTGGAGGACCCTGACCCCACAGCTGCTCCCTGGCCTTTGCATCCTTATTTCCTTTGGTGTGAATAAACCTGTGCTTTCCACATCACATTTCCTCTTTTGTCACAGCAGGGTCGAGCAGAGAGTGGGAAAGTCTCGTCCTCCTGCTCCTCCTGTCCTTTCCTTGGCCCAGGACACTCAAAGCTGGTGGCTGAGCACAGCCAAGCAGCCACGGCAGCACAGGGTGTCCCTCAGTGTCCCCAGCAGGGCACAGCAGGGTGGCTGGTGGCAGCTGGGGCCCCAGTCCCCTCTGGGCTCTGTGTCCCCACAGGAGCAGCCCAGGGCTGGGTTATCAGTGCTGGGTAAACACAGCCCTGCTGGTAGAGCTGGCAGCCATCCCGACTCCTCACCCCCTTAATTAATCATTAACGAGCTGCCAGCAGCACTGTCACAGCGACGGGGACATCACACGGGTGGCTCTCTGTGGGCTGAGGGGGAGCCCCCAGCAGGACCCTTCCCCAGGCTCTGCTCAGGGGCTGAACCCACCCGTGGGTGAGCAGTGCCAGGACAGGGTTCAGGGGCCATCACCCCCCAAACCCACACCAAGCAGGGACCCACATCTACACAGGGAAATGCATCCATGCCTGGATGGGTGCTCTCCTTCCCAGGAGTTCCATCAGAAGGAGCTGGGCTGGGGAGCAGTGTCACCCCAAAGATGCCCCACACGTCCCACACTCATTTTCTGCTTTATTAGGAAAGGGGTGGGGGTACCTGGACGGGGATGGGGCAGCTGCCACCGCCAGTGGGGACAGTGTCCCCCAACCCTCCTCCACTGGGGGAGGCTGACGGGCCCCTCACCCCCAGACTGGGCAGCTCTGTTTGCTCCTGAGCTGGACCCAGCTGCACACACAGAGGGACCCTGGGGCTGCCTCACAGGAAGGATGGGCTGTCCCTGTCCCCATCCCCACACCCACTGGGGTCTGTGATGTGCCCGTGGGCTGCACATTTCACCTCCTGCACCCCCTACATGGGTCTGGGGCACTCCCAGCATCCTCCATCCCCAGGGACAGCGATGGGGACGGGACATGGCAGGGGAACACTCAGGGAGGGGTGGGCAGCGCAGAGCTCAGTCCTGGAGCCCCCCAGCGAGGGGACCCCCATCTACCTACAGGACCAAGCGTTCCCCACATGGTGCTGGGGTCAGCACAGCAGCACCCAGCTACACCTCGTTACTTCTTCACCTTGATGAGGGAGTGGTAGACGGGCTTGATGATGATGTGCAGGTGCAGGGAGTTGTCGATGAGGTACTCGGAGGTGCGTTTCTGCAGGTCGGCGTGCACCAGGAAATCGGCGGCCTCATCCGAGCTCTGGTGGAAGCTGTAGGCGTGCTTGACCAGCACGCGGCCCTGCTGCCTCACGCCCACCAGCACGGTCTTCTGGAAGCTGACGCCGGCAAAGTCGGGGCTGCTCATGGCCGGGGTGATGACGAGGCGCGGGCGCCCGTCCTCGACGCGCACGGGCTGGACGGCGCCCGCCACCGAGTCCGAGTAGACGGGGCGCAGGCTGACGGGCAGCCAGCGCGGCGAGAAGAGCGCGTTCCACGTCACCCTCTTGCCGGCGTCGTGGCTGCTGGGCCCCAGCTGCGTCTGGAAGCTGGTGCTGCGGTCGTCACGCGCCGGGTTGGTGATGACCCACTGGGAGCCCCAGCTGGGCGCGAGGTAGTTGCGGGGCAGGAACATGCTGCAGTTGACGTCGAAGTACTTGGCGAAGTGGAGCGGGGAGGCGGCGTGGAACTGGAAGGCCTGGAAGAGCAGGTCCTGCACGGCGGCGCGGTGCCGCGCCAGCACGGCCGACTGCGCCTGCAGCCGGAACAGCTGGCTGGGCGCGATCATGGGGTAGCGGATGGCGCGCAGCACCCGCTCGGCCACGGGCGCCTCGGGCTGCCGCCGGCTCAGCCAGCCCTCCACGGCGGTGTAGAGCTCCAGCTCGCTGTGCAGCACCAGGTCGGAGCGCTCCAGCAGCAGCAGCAGCAGTTCCACGCTCACCGAGCCCCACTCGGCGCTGCCCAGCACCGCCGACAGGTTCCAGGCCAGGAACTGCAGGCAGCTCTCCTGCAGCGCCGCGTCCCCGACGCGCACGGCGTAGTGGTACCAGCCCACCACGTGGCCCTGGCTGGACTCGCTGGCCAGGTGGGTCCTCATGTATTCGGCCACGCCGCGCTGAAGCCCCCAGACCCGGTACTTGCTGGCCAGCTGGTGCATGGGGATGGCCTGGTGCAGCAGGATGGAAACCCCGCCGCAGTACAGGTACCTGGGGCAGAGCAGGGGGTGGTGACGTTGGGGACATCCATCCCTGGCAGCTCAGTTCCCAAGGGAGCAGCCTCTGCTTTTCAATGAGTATTCCCACCCCATGGGGTCCCCAGGGTTTCCAGGGAAGCATCACCCCCTCCTTGGATGCTCCCTTCCCATTCCACGTAATCTCCATGGTCACCAGTGGAGCATCTTCCTTTTCTGGCTGCATCCCATGAAGTGGAGCACCCACCTTGTTTGGCTGCATCCATCCAAGTACACTCATCCCACAGGATCTCCTTCTTGGGAGATCCTGAGAGGAATCCTCCCTCTTGGGCTGCATCCCTCCCAAAGTGCACATCCCCCCCAAAACGCACATCCCTCCCAAACTGCACGTCCCACAAGCTCCCTGTGGTTCCAAGGGAACATTCCCATCCTTGGCTGCATCCCTGTGGCCATCCCCATCCCATGGAGCTCCCCATGGTTCCCAAGAGAGCAGCACCCTCCTCTCCTCCCCATCCCCACGCACCTGATGAACTTCTCGAAGAGCGCGGCGGTCTCGGGCGGCTCGTACAGGGTCACGACGCTCTGGTTGCGCAGGAGGCTCTCGAAGACCTCGCTCTGGAGGCTGAGCAGCAGCTGGTGCGTGTGGAACACCTTGGGCTCGTCGGAGGCGGCCGAGCGGACCCGCAGCACCGAGTCGCTGCCGTTGCCGTTCTGCAGCAGCTCCTGCAGCCGCTGCAGCAGCGTCAGCGAGTGGTTGATGGTGGCGGCCGTGGAGTCCCCGCTAAAGTCGGCCTTTTGGGCTGCGGGGAGATGGGACCGTCCCAGAGCTGCACCCCAGTGCCAGGCATTGAGGTGGGCTGGGGTTACCGGGTGCTGTGCACCTCCTGCCTCCGCTCCTCCAGTGCCAAAGGGCTGCTGGTGCCAAGGGAGTGTGGGGGAACAAAGAACGTGGGGACATTTGTGTCCCCGAGAGCCAAAAAACTGCCTTTCTGCAGCAGAAGGGCTGGGACCACCATGTCCCAGGCCGGGGTGTGCTGGGAAATGGCCGGGTGCCGGCGGCACTGGCTCTCAGCCCGGTCTGCCTGTCCTGATCCCAACCCCGCTGTGGGCAGGGGGAGCCCCGGGCATTGCCCTGAACCCTCACATCCCTGATGGATACGTGGGGGGACAGAGAGCCCCTGGGTGTGGGGAGCCAGGCACGCTCTGCCCTGCAGCCAGGAACGGGGTCCCGAGCAGCCTGGGGTCACCAGCTGCCCTGGTGTCACTTCAGGTCTGTGTTGGGATCCCAACAGGGACTGGAGAGGGATCTGGGAATGTGGAACAGGGGTCTCCATGCTCCTGTGGGCACTGGGATCTTTCCTTCCTCTCCTCTTCTCCCTCCTGACACCAGTCCCACCCGCTCCTCGAGCATCCTTCCCGCAGGCGGAATTTGGCCCCGTCTGTCTCAAATCCATCTTCCCTCTCAAATCCCGTCTTGCCGACGGATTACCCTTCCCAGCGCCGGCTTAAGGCCGGGGGATGAGGAAGGGGAGCGGGGATGAGGAAGGGGAGCAGGCGCCCTGTACCCCGCGGCACGGAGCCCTTCCCGGAGTACCCACCAGCGAGCACAACCCTGCTCCGAGAGCTCAGCACGCCCAGGAGCCACTTCCATCCCCTCGGGCACCCCGAGGGCAGCGGAGAGCCGCGCTCCGCTCTCCATCAGCCGCCGAGCCGCACCCCGGCACCCGGCGAGGGCAGCGCTGCCCGCGCCTCGGGGACCCTCCGCGCCTTCCCCCGCGCCACGGCCGCCCTTACCGGCTTGCACGGTGAGGAGGAGGAGGAGGAAGGCGGCGGCAGAGCCCCAGCGGCGGGTGGCCGCGGGCCGGGTGCCCGTCAGCCTGGCCATGGCGTCGCAGGCGCATCTGCCGGGTGCTGCGCACGCTGCGCGCCCGCCGCTTATGTAGGCCACGCGCCCTCCCGGCCCGCGGGCCCGCGCCGCCGCATCGATTGGTGGAAACTGGGACCGGCCGTTGCCACGGGAACGGCTTCCAGCCCCCCCGCATCCCACCGGGAGCCCCGGCCCCGGCCCCGCGCCCCCGGGCGCTCCGCAGCGGGGACGGCGCCGTGCGGGACCCGGAGCCGCCGGCACCGCCGCACGGAGCCCACGCGCGGCCGCGGCGCTTTGTGCCGGGGGCTTTGCATTCAGGGCACAGCTCGGTGGCCTCCCGCTCCCCCCGGCTCATGGGTATTCATGCCGGCAGCGGCCCATCACCATGGCATCCGCGCTGCCGGCGGGAACTGCCTGCCCTTTTCCCAGCCTTTGCAGCCAAGAGGCCGCCCGGGCGCCCTGTGCGGCCTCCCTGGACCCCCGCCCGCCCCGACGCCTCCTGGGGGGCTTCACCGCGGGGCTGGGGCCCCCCAAAGCCCCAGAGCACAGCATCGGGATGGGGCGGTGCTGGTGAGCAGGGAAGGGACAGCGGGTGTCGGCCAATGGTGCCGATGTCACCGGGGCTGTGACCCCTGGGGACACAGGAGCAGGACCCCTGGCAGGGACACATCCCACAGAGGAGCAGCACAACCCGCAAGGGCACAGCAGCCCCTTACCCGCTGCCGAGGAGCCCCGTGCCCTGCACAGCCCTCTGAACGCGGGCTTAGACGCGCTTCCAGATGTTGGGCGTGGGCAGATGTTGCAGCAGCTGCCGAGGGGGTGGCATCGCCATCTGTCCCTGACCCTTGGGCGCGGACACGCCGCACAAGACACCGAGCAGCCCCAGGCCCCTTGCAGGGACGGGCAGGGGGCGATGCTCGGCCCTGGGGACCCCCAAAGCCGCGGTGCCAGCAGAGCCCCCGGCCCGGGGGGGTGTCCTTGCACCGTGGGGCCGCGGGGACCGGGCCCCGCCGCGGCACAGCCCGTTCACGGCTCAGCGCCTCCTCCGACGCCTCATTTCACCAGCGCCTGATAAACAACAGCCTGCGGAGCGTGTGCCCGGCGCTCCAGGGGCACCGTGCCAGCCCGGGCGGCGGCCACAGCCCGGGACCCCCGTGTTGGGCTGCTCAGGGCCGCGGGGGGACACGGGGGAGCGTGGGGCTGGTGCTGGAGGTCGCCAGGGGGCAGGGTGACACCTGCCAGTGTGCGGCGAGGTGAGGGAGCGGTGAGGAGATTGCGGCTGAGGGTTGGCTCACCATAGCGACCGGTGCCGGGCGGCAGTGCCAGGGCATCGCCCCGCGGGCTGGGGGGCACCGGAGAGACGGAGCCGGACCCAGGGACCGGCAGGGGACAGCGGGGCCCCCCCCGTGCTGCTGGGGAAACTGAGGCACGGTGACGGGCAATGGGCACTTGGGCAGAGCCCGGCAGGGACACGCAGGCAGCGCGCACGGATTCACGCCCGTGTGCACTCGCGTCACACGCTGTGCACACCCGCTCCTCCTGTCCCCAGAGGCGGCAGCGGCCCAGCTGCCCCCGGAGCGCCGTCCCTGCTGCTCTGGGGTGGGGACGAGCTCTGTCACGGCCACCGGAGCTGCCCAGGTGACCCTTCCGGCCTCCGAGGGCCGGTGACGTCCCCGTGCCCAGCCCGCGGCTCTGCCCACGGCGCGCTCCCTCCGCCCCGTGCCCCGCGCCCCGGGAGGCTGTGCCATGCTGCGGGTGCCCGCGGGGACCGGGACACGGGCAGGGACACGGAGCCCGCACAGGACACGGACACCGGCAGGGACACACGGACACTGACCGGGACACACGGACAGCGGTATGTCCCCGGCAAACACGGTACCCAGGGAAGGTGGCACTGCACGCCCGGCGGGTGGCACTGGGGTGACAGTCCCTGTCCCGCAGGTTTGGGGAGCGGGAATCCGGGCAGGGGGAGCAAAGGGGGCCCAGAGAAATCCCACCGCCCCAGCAGCACAAAGGGGATCGGGCTGGGAAAGGGTTAAGGCGCTCGAGCAGCAGCTGCAGCCGATCGATGCCTCAGTTCCGCGGGGGACGTGGATGGACGGGACCTCCTGCTGATGAACCGGAGCTAATTTGCAGTTAATTGGCACCCCTGGGCTCCCCCCATCCCCCCCTTCTCCTCCCTCGGGCTGCGCTCGGGATCTTGCTGGGGTTCCGGGAATTGCAGGGTCGGGGAGGTGGGACCCCCGGGATCCCACACACGCCTCGGGCACTTCTGGGGGAGCAGATCCATCACTGGGGGTCCCGGAACGGGAGAGAGACCTGACCGCCCCTCCAACCCCGGCCCTGAAGCCATCGAGGGGGACAAGGGGAATTTGGGGTGCCCCTGGGGCCAGGGTCGGACTGGGAGGAGTGTGGTGCCTCGTACCCCTTCCCTGAGCACAGGACCCCCCTTTGCACCCCACACACAAGACACCCCCGCTCCCAAAGACCACCCCACAACCCCCTGGCCCCCCGCACCCCCAACCTCCGATCCCAGGACCCCCAGGACTTCCCGTACCCCCCAATCCCCATCCCAGGACCGCCCCCCATCATCCCGCACTGGGACCGAGGGTGGCGGTCCCTATGAGATGCAAATTTGGGGACGATTCTGACCAATCATAACGCAGCGCTCAGCTCTGGCCTCACCCCTCCCGAGGTTCCCCTCTCCGATTGGGTGGAGCCGGGCTCCCCTGAGCCAATAGGAGCTCAGAGCTCAGGAGGGGGTGGAGCCTCCGTGGTTTATGAATGGGCGAGGGCGGCACGGGCGCGATCCGGGCGTGGGGAGAGGGCGGAGGGATGGGGCGGGGACCGGGACAGGAATGGGGCACAGATGGGGCAAGGAGCAGGGCAGGGATGGGGCTGGGATGGGGCACAGATAGGGCAGGGATGGGGCAGAGATAGGGATGCGGATACGGATCAGGATCCGGATCCGGGCGGGGCCATGGGCAGGGCTCCTCCAGCTCCGCTGCCCCAGCCTGAGGAGCTGGAAAAGGACCCAGCTGGCAGCCTGGAGATGGCCACCCCACACTTGGCACCACTAAGACCACCCATCGGCACCTCTGGATCCTCTCTGCCACCACTGGGAGCCGCCGGGTGGCACCCAGCCCGGGCTGGGCGCCAGAGGCTCCCTCTGCTGGCAGCTGCCCCAGAACATGATGTTTTAATCCGGTTTTCTGCAAAAACGGGGCTGAGGGATAAAGAAGGAGCAGCTCTGGCAGCGGGGGCTCTTCTGGGACATGGCACAGGGGTCTTGGGATGCACTGCCTCCCATGGGTGCAGCAGCCCCAGGTCTGCCGGAGGGGGCACATTAGGGATGCTGCAGGACAAGGGATCTGGGATCCAGCCACAGCAGGGACACCCAGGCGATGGTCCCTGTCCCCAAGCCCCCTGTCCCATGTCACAGCTGACCTCCCCCGGGGTGCCATCAGGATCTAATGCCCCTGGTGCTCCTGTGTCTCCTCATAGCCGGTTTGTGGTGGAAGATGACGGTGCCAGTGCCCAACAGCACGGCGGTGTCGTGGGCACTGCCAGAGCCGGAGCTGGAGCGCTCACCCTGCCTGGTTGGCATCGTGCCCATCGTGTACTACAGCGTCCTGCTGGGGCTGGGGCTGCCAGGTGAGGGGGCTAAGGGGGCTGGGGGGCTGGAATGAAAAACCCTCGGGATGGAGGGGCTTTACCTGCTCCCCCCCAGGCTCAGACCTGGCCCCGGTGCCCGGCTGTGCTGCCCGGCCCAGGGCAGGTGCCACGCCACGGGGACAGATGGTATTTGTGTTGCTTGGGCTGGCACACGGAAGAGATTAATCAACCCAGCAAATCCCCACGGCACCGGGATATTTATAGCTCCCCTCAGCTGCAGCCTGGGCAGCCCTGGGGTCCGGGTGCTGCAGGGGGGCTGTGAACCCCCGGATCTCACCTCAACCAACGCTCCCCTCCCCGCAGCGAACATCCTGACCGCCGTGGCCCTGTCCCGCCTGGCCACCAGGACCAAGAAATCGTCCTACTGGTACCTGCTGGCCCTGACCACCTCCGACATCCTCACCCAGGTCTTCATCATCTTCGTGGGCTTCATCCTGCAGACGGCCATCCTGGCGCGGGCAGTGCCCAGCGCCTTCATCCACACGGTCACCGTGCTGGAGTTCACGGCCAACCACGCGTCCACCTGGGTCACCGTGCTGCTGACCGTGGACCGCTACGTGGCCCTGTGCCACCCTCTGCGCTACCGCACCGTGTCCTACCCGCGCCGCACCCGCCGCATCATCGCCGCCGTCTTCGCAGCCGCGCTGGCCACCGGCGTCCCCTTCTACTGGTGGCTGGACATGTGGCGCGACGCCGACCCCCCCACGGCGCTGGACACGGCGCTCAAGTGGCTGCACTGCGTCACCATCTATTTCCTGCCCTGCGGCGTCTTCCTGGCCGCCAACTCCGCCATCGTCCGCAAGCTGCGGCGGCGGAGGCGCGCGGGGGGCGGCAAGGCCGCGGCGCTGCTGCTGGCCGTCACCGCCGCCTTCATCGTGCTCTGGGCTCCCCGCGCCGTCGTCACCATGTGCCACCTGTACGTGGCCTCGGTCAGGAGGGACTGGCGCGTGCACCTGGCCTTGGACGTGGCCAACATGGTGGCCATGCTCAACACCTCCCTCAACTTCTTCCTCTACTGCTTCGTCAGCCGGACCTTCCGGCGCGCGGTGGGCGAGGTGCTGCGGGGGCAGCCGCGGGCAGCCCCTCGCCGTGGCAGCGCCCACTGCCCACCCTTCCCACCCCCGGGCCTGGAACCGCTGAAACTGCTGGGCAGCACCACGCTCTGAGCCAGGGCGGCGCCCGGCTGGCAATGCCCACCCAGCCCCATGCATGGCACCGGGACCGGGGAGACCCTCACCCCCTCCATGGAGCTGGGGTTATGCTGCTGGGGGTGGCAGGAGGAGGGGATTGTGCCCAGACACTCATTTGGGGATGCCGTGGTGCCTGCCTGGCAGCAGCAGCCCAGGGCGGGCAGCTCGGCCCTGCCCATGCTCAGCCCCTGGCACAACACTGGAACTCATCCAGGGAGCTCAGCTCATCCAGGGAACTCATCCAGGACATGCCCAGCCCAGTGGCACCGAGGGTCCTGGGGAGCCCAGGGCTGCCCATGGTGAGGGGTGGAGGGCACAAATGAGCACCTGAGAACCCTGACAAGGACATGGTGCCCTCCCTGGGTGCCACTCCATAAACTGCCATGCTGAGACCAAAGCTCTGCTTGGGTCCAGCTCGCTGGGGGCAGCTGGAATGGAGGCACCCCGCTCCAGCCTCTATGGCACAGGGTCCTTCTGCCCTGCCCACCCCTGTGCCCCTGCCCTGCTGTCCGGGAGTGCTGGGGAGGCACCCACAAGGTGTCCTGGCTGTCCCCTGTGATGGGGTCTGCACACACACGGTAAGGTCACAGCTCCCGGGCCCCCCCATTAACCCCCCTGGCTGCGGCCCCCGGGCAATGCCCCCCCTGCATCGGCACCCAGGGCTGCCCTCCCAGTGACACCAGTGCCAAACTGGTGTGACGCTGGAGGAGCGGCCGTGCCGGGCCAGCCCGTCCCCAGCAGCCGGCAGAGGGCAGGGATGGGACACTGCGGAGCTGGCACTGACGGGGCAGGCAGCTGGCACCCCCAGCTCCCCAAACCAGCCCCGCCGCCACCCTAATTCCCCCTAAGGTCCTTAACGTAATCCCCCAAAACCGTCCAGCATTCCGCCCGCATTCCCGAGACGGGGGCAGGACAGAGCCAGGGGGTGCCCGGAGGGATCGGGACGTCAGCTGGCTCCTGGCAGGGCACGGAGACACCCCCAAATCCCCCCAGACCCTCTGCCCACCCCCGAGCCTGGCGGTGCCCGCTGTGGGGTGGGATGGGGCGCAGCTTTGCCCCCAGGGTGTGGGGCTGACACCCCACGGACCCAGCCTGCCCCCGGGTCATTCTCCGGGTTGGACAGACCCCTCCGGGGATGTCACCTCGTCCCAGGCCGGATCCCTGCGGGGGGACAGGGTTAAACCCGGGCCGGTGGCGCGGGAGGTACCTGGGAGGTTCTCGCTCCATTAATTCTGGCACGTGAGGAGAGCAGGAGCGGGAAGGGATTAGTTATTAACCCGAGCCGGGCAGGGGCTGAGGGGCCGCGGCCCGGGGGGCTCGGCTGCCTCGGGAACCCTCGGCGGGAGCTCCGGGATTGCCACGGGCCCCTCCCGATCGCCGGCGGCCCCCCTGTGCCAACCGGTGCGTATTGACTTGGCAAAGGAGGTGGAAATGTGCTGACGGCGTCCGCCGGAGCGAGGGGCTCCGCTGGGAACGGCTCCGAGCCCCGGCCGGAGCGGCGGGAGGCTCCGGGAGGGCGGCGGGGACCCCCGGTCCGGCTCCTTGCCGAGGGGAGCCGGGGCTCAGCCCGCCGTGCCCGCCGTGCCAGCCGTGCCAGCCGTGCCAGCCGTGCCCGCCGCCCGTCCCTGCGGCTCCCGAGGAAAGGTAAGCCTGGAAAAAATGCGCGCTGATGTTTTCGGACAGAGCCTGGCCGGGCTCCAGGTGCGGTGCTGAGCGACAGCGCAGCCCCCCGGTGTGGCCCCAGTGCTGGAAGGACCAGTTCTGCCCAGTTCTGCCCAGTTCCAGCACTGGTATCGCGGCTCCAAACCCACCCCAGCCAGGATCGGCCTCTGCCCGTGCCCGGAGTCCGGGGCCGGGCACCCCGAGAGGAACCCGAGGGTGGCACAGGGTGGGCATCACCCGCAGTGACCCCACAGCCTGGTGGGGATTTTCTGTAGGACCTGCCGGGAGCGGGCAATGGGGCTGGAAACGCGGGCAGGTCCCGCTGGGAACGGGGAGCAGAAAACGCCCACAAGGGGTGGAACACGAGGGTCTCCGTGGGGAGGGGGCTGCAATCACCCTCCGTGGGGGCATGGGGGGTTCCCATGGTAAGGGGGTGAGGGAATCGCCCGCCAAGGACGGGGACACAGCAGCGAGCGCCGGGGGCAGCCTCGGCGGGACGGGACGGGCGCCCGCCGGTGGCCCCTGCGGGGGTCACGGGGGTCTGTGCTGAGTCAGCAGCCGGGAAAGCCTCCGGCGGAAGGAAGCAGCCGGTGGAGAGGCCGGGCTGCGGGTTGGGGGCGGCAGGACGAGCGGCCTCCGCTCCCGGCTCCGCTTAGCCAGGGCTGAGCCTTTCCCGCAGAGCGAGCGCTGCCCGATCCGGGGGCCAAACCCCTGGGGAAACTGAGGCACGAGGGCCGCGGCAGAGCCCCCCTCGCCTGCCCCGCCCCGATCCCATCCCAAACACCATCCCGGAGCCGAATGAGCCTCAGGAGGAGGGCGGGAGGGTGGCGGTGCCGCAGTCTAAGCCCGGACACGCCGCCCTGTCCCCGGGGGCTCGGCGAGCGCCGGTCCTGCCGCCGGTTCCGGTGGGAGCCGGTCCTGCCGCTGGAGGCTCCGCTGCCCTTTCTGCCCGGATTGTTTCCATCCCGGCCCGGATCGGGGCAGGCCCCGCCGGAGGCACGGTGAACTTTCCTCTGCATCCTTCACCCTCTTGCTTCACCCTCCCGAAATAGCAGCTCCTGCCTGGAAACCTCTCCCAGGGCTGGCGGGGCCCCGGGGTGCCCCAAATCTCCCGGGGCTTTTCCCCATCCGCAGGGATGAATGGGGTCATTGTGAAATGCCCATCCCAACTCCAGGGTGGCGACCACCCCCGTGGGGACAGGGACCATCAAACCCTGCCAGTGCCCGGGCTGGGGCTGCCCAGGTCCCTGACCCTCTGCAGAAAGGGCTTTTCTGGGCTTTTCTGGGCCCTGCTGCCCTGCCAAGGGCTCCGGCTTTATCCATCAGCTGACATTCCTCCGGGAGGCCCCTCCAGGCCGGAGAATCCTTGCACGGACGGTGGGGCCGCCTGTGGAGCGCCACTCCCCGAGCCCACCGGGGCTGGGCGATCCCGGCGGGGTGACACAGACCCCGCTCTGCGTCCCTTGTCCCCTGAGGGTCCTTCCTGGGGAGCAGCTCTCGGCAGAGCCAGGCTGAGCCCCCCAGACCCATCACACCGATGCCCAGGTGGGCTCCCCCCCCCGTTCCGCGGGTTCTTTCCCCCTCCGTGCCCCGGTGCGGACCCCCGCCGGTGCGGCACCGCGGTGTCCCCGCCCGGTGCGGCGGGGCAGGTCCCGGCCGGCCCCAGCCGCGCTCCCGGGGCTGAGCCGCACCTCGGGGAGGGGCCGGGCCGGGCCGGGCAGGCGCACGGTGCGGCGGCACCGGGGCTGGCGGGGCTCGGCACGGGGGCAGCGGAGCGCCGGGCACCGGGGGCTGCGGCCGGTGAGCGGGGCGGGCTGCGGGACCGGGGGGCACCGGCAGCGCCGACGGGAAGGGACCGGGACCGGCACCGAGAGCCGCCCGCCCCCGCAGCTCCTCCGGCCGCGGATTTGGGGGCGGCTCCGGCTGAGTTTGGGGCCAGGACCCGGCGGGAGCGCCGGGAAGCACCGGGACGGTGCGGGGTGGGTGTGCGGGAGGACGGGGCTGGGGGGACCGGCGGAGGGGCAGGGGAAGCGGGACGGGAGCGCGGCGGCGGCGGCGGCACCGGGCCGGGGGAGCGGGGGAAGCCCACGGGCGATGCGAGGGACCGGGCGGGGCTGCAGGAGGAGCAGAACTCGGGACGCGGGTGCAGCCCCCGGGGGCGCGGGGGAACCGGGCGGAGAGTGCGGGGGTACCGGCCTGGGGGGGGACGGGAAACCGGGCTGGGGAACGCGCTGGGAACCGGAGGCGGCGGAGCTGCTGGAACCCGCGGGCACGGGCACTCAGTCCCAGCGCGGTGCTGGGGTCTCTGTCCCTCTCCGGGGCTGGGGAGTGCCCGGTTCGGGGTGGCCCTCGGGGCACCGGGGGTCCCGGCCCCTGCAGGTCCTTGCTGGGGTCTCCTCCCGAGTTCCTCCCCCAGCAGTGAGGCTGCGGCTTCCTCTCTGCCTCCTCTTCCCCGTGCCCAACGTGAGGTGGCAGGAATGGGGTGACAACGGTGGGGACAGGGACAGATGTGCCGTGCCATGCTGTGCCGTGCCGTGCCAGGCTGCGGCTGCCTACGTGCCAGCAGGCTGGACGTGCGACCTGCACTGGGCCGGTGCCCAAAGCCAGAGGGAAGTGGGACGGAAGAAGTGGAAAGGAGAACGGGGTGGCACGCAGGGACAAGGCAAGGGGACAGCTCTGTCCCCTAGTATCCCCTCTGCCATCTGGGCTGGGCCCACGTTTGTTGTTCCCGGGAAGACATCAGGCACAGCGCTGCTCCTGACACTGGAGGAAGGGATCAGGAGAATTCCCAGAGAATTCCCATGCTGGGAGGGATCATATGGGGCACAGAGGGGCTGAGCCTCTCCTCAGCTGTCACCCACTCCAGGCAAGGAGCCACTGTGGCTGCCTGTCCCATCTGGAGCTCCATGGCCATGTTGGCTGAGGTCAGTTGTGCCAGCAGGGCAGAGCTCCCCAGGACCCCACTGCTCAGCATGGGATCATGCCCAGTGGGGACCACAGGCAGGGATGCTCTGAGCTGGGAGCTGATCCCCATCCCCTGTGCCCTGACCCTGCTGTGTCCCACAGGGTCCCTGGATGCCACGGAGCAGGATGGGCACCACGGCCGTGCTGCTGGCCCTGCTCCCCACGGCCACCGCTCAGCCCACGGCGCCCCCGGGCTGCGGCCACGACCTCTCCTCCCTCTACTACAACCTCTGTGACCTCTCTGCGGGCTGGGGCATCGGCGTGGAAGCGGTGGCCAGCCTGGGCGTGGTGACCACCTTCGTGCTCACCATCGTGCTGGTGGCCAGCCTGCCCTTCGTGCAGGACCACCAGAAGAAGAGCCTGGTGGCCACGCAGGTCTTCTTCCTTCTGGGCACCTTCGGCCTCTTCTGCCTGACCTTTGACTTCATCGTGGGGCCGGATTTCTCCACCTGCACCTCGCGCCGGTTCCTCTTCGGCGTCCTCTTCGCCATCTGCTTCTCCTGCCTGCTGGCCCACGCCGTGGCCCTCAACTTCCTGGCGCGGCGCAACCGAGCCCCGCGGGGCTGGGTGACGCTGGCGGCCGCCCTGTCCCTGGCCTCGGTCGAGGTCATCATCAACGCCGAGTGGCTCCTCATCACGGTGGCGCGGCACGAGGGCGGCCCCGCGGATCCCTGCCAGCTGGCGGGCGCCGACTTCGTCATGGCGCTCATCTACGTCATGGCCCTGCTGGTGGCCGCCTTCGGCGCCGCCTGGGCCGCGCTCTGCGGCCGCTACGGCCGCTGGCGCAAGCACGGCGCCTTCATCCTGGCCACCACCGGCCTGTCGGCGGCCATCTGGCTGGCGTGGACCGTCATGTACCTGTACGGGAACCGGCGTGCCGGCCGCGCGCCCGGCTGGGACGACCCCACGCTGGCCATCGCGCTGGTGTGCAACGCCGCCGCCTTCCTGCTGCTCTACGCCATCCCCGAGGTGACGCACGTGACGCGGCGCGGCCCCGAGCAGCCCTTCGAGGACGACGGCTACCCCACGCGGGGGGTGGGCTACGAGACCATCCTCAAGGAGCACAAGTCGCAGAGCATGTTCGTGGAGAACAAGGCCTTCTCCATGGATGAGCCGTCCTTTGGTAGGCGCCAGGGACATTCTCACGCCGTGGCAGGGTGGGCACCATCCTGCTGGGGACCCTGGGGATGTCCCCACCGGGGATGGCAGTGGAGGGTGGGTGACGAGACGTCTGGCAGTGACCTGCCCGGTGCTGGCGCCTGCTGCTGTTGTGGCTCCCCAGAACTGGCCGGGCTGGGTGTACCAGTTTGGGCTGAGCCCAGCAGCCACAGGGAGCTCCTTCCCTCCCTCCCTCCCTCCCTCCCCAGCATGGGATGCCCGCGGCTCCTGCCCCTCCGCCCCGGGCCCACGAGACCCTGCAATAACACAGGGTGGTGACAGTCCCAGTGGGGACCGTGGGTGGGTGTGCCAGGTGTCTGCTCCCCACGGGGGAGGGAGGGTCCCCCTGGGCAGCACCTGCACCCGAGAGACCCTACAATAACAAGCCATGGGCAGGCAGCAGCGATGCCATCCCTGGGGACAGGAGTGTCCCGCGGGAAAGGCAGGCAGCTGCTGAGTCAGCTCGTTAAACCTGCTAACGAGGTACGGGGAGCCCCAGTGGCGTAGCACTGGCTCCATGGTGACTGTCCCCGTGTCTCAGCAGCCAAGAAGCCGGTGTCCCCATACAGTGGCTACAACGGGCAGCTGCTGACCAGTGTCTACCAGCCCACCGAGATGGCTCTGATGCACAAGGGGATGGTGAGTGTGACACCAGGGGTGGCCACATCCTGCCAGGAATGACAGGAATGGGGGACAGGGTGTGGGTGTTCCTGTCGCCCCTGTGTCCCAATGGCTGCTCTAACGGGGTGGGGACCTTCCAAGCCTTCCCATGGGGTTGGGGCGTTCCCGGTGCTGTGACCTTCCACCCCCGTGCCTGTCCCTCAGAGTGAAGGTCCCTACGATGTGATCCTGCCCCGTGCCTCCACCAGCCCCATGCCCGGCAGTGCCAGCTCCACGCTCCGGGCCGAGGACGCGTTCGCGGCGCAGGCGCGGCACTGCAGCATCCCGAGGGACGCCCGCGGCTGCCAGGTGGGTGAACGGTGGCTGCAGCAGGGGCAAAGTCCGGCCCTGCCATGGTGACAGGGCTGCCCGGCACCCAGAGCCTCCCCCCGGTGGGTCAGGGTACACGTCTTTGGTCCTGGTGCCACCCTGTCCTGGTGCCACCCTGTCCTGGTGCCACCCGCTGTGCCCGCAGGTGCAGTCCCCGTACAGCAGGAACCGCTGGTGAAGCCCCCGTGACGCAGCTCCAGCAGCGCTGGCACAACCAAGGGCTTGCCCAGCCCCATCCCACCCTGACTGACGTGTGAATGCCACCCCGTGAGATGTGAATGCCACCCTGTGAGGTGTGAATGCCACCCCGGCTGGCAGCCAGAGCCGATTCCTGCCCGTGGGTCGCCTGGACACGGCCCCAGAGCCAGCGCTCCCACCTGCCCGTCCATCCCACCTGGCCATGGACCCCCGATGCCTGCCTCAAGGACTGGCTCCCGTGAGGACACCCCGTGTTGTCACCTTCGTGATGCACAGACCCCTCTGCCGCCCCCAGGCCATGGACCCTCCAAAGCTGGGGAGCCCGTGGGACCCTGCTCAGGGCACCCCCAGCACCCTGGCCCTGCACTGACCCCGAGCTGAGCTGGCCCCATCCCACCGCAGGGCACAAGGGGACACCAAGCTGTCCCCGCTCTGTGCCTCTGTTTCCCCGTTGCTGGGGAGGGGGATCAGTGCCTTGCTGGGGCTGGGGACCATCCCCCCCCAGCTCTGGCCGCCTTCTCGGTGCCTTTCCCCCCCTGCAGGGAGTGGGGAGGGAGCTGGGCCCCTCGCCCTCCCTGTGGCTTTCTCTGCCAAGTTTCCTTTTCATGTTTTCAGGTCGCCCCAATAAAGGTGGTTTTTCCTATGATGCTGTCACAGGATGCTGGGTGGGGGTCCCGGGTGTTCGCCATCCCAGGTGCCCCCATTCAGGGGAGGGCCAGGGAGCACAGAGTGGCTCCGGACAGGGCCCTGGGCACCCCCATCGCCCAGGCGGGGCCGGGATGCCGTGGGCAGATGGGCTGCCGGGCAGGAGGCGGCACGGCACGGAGGACGTGCCAAGGTCGCGGTGGTTTCCCGCTCGGATCGCCTTCCCCTCCAGAGCCATTCCTGCTCCTCCGGGCAGGAAGCCTGCGGGCAGCAGTGCCATGAATTATTCAGGGCTGGAACGGCCCGGTGGGGGCAGCGGGTGCCCGGCTCTCCTTGAGCCGGAGCCGGGATGGCGGCGCCGGGGCCGCCGGTGGGCACGGGTGCCCTGCACGGTGTCCGCACAGGGGGCACGCAGCGGGAGGGTGGCACTCGCCTTTAGCTGGCACCAACCCGCGCTCCCGGCTGCGGGGACACGGTGTTGGCACGGGACGCGGCCGTGCCCCCCGCGCTGCGCTGCGTCAGCCGTGTTTACCTGGCACCTGTGTTTACCTGGCGCCGAGCGGCAGCGGGGACATTGCCCAGCAGCACCAGGCACTCGCTGTCACCAGGGCCACCGTCACCACAGCACACACGCTGCGCTCCCGCCGCCCGCGGGCACCGCACGGCACCGCGCAGAGTCACCCCCAAGGGCACCGCCACCTTCGCGGGGACAGCAAAGCCACAGGACAAACAGCGTGCAGGGACCGTGCTCGGGGGCGGCAGGGGCCAGCGGAGCAGCCCCGCTGCCGTGCCCGGCCGTGCCCAGCCCCTCCGGAAGCGCGGATCCCACCGGCCCCGCCAGCGCCGGCCGCAGCGCGGCTCCAACAGGGAGCGCTTTGTGCCGCCGGGGCCGCGAACAGCGCAGCCTTTGTCCGGCCAGGTGAGGCTGCGCCGCGCCGGGAGCGGCCCCGGAGCCTGCCCGGAGCCGGGGGCTGCCCGCGGGGGCCGGCGGGGCCGCGGCAGGTGGCACCGGAGACGTGGCAGCACACCTGGCACCGGGGTCACCGTGACCACGCGGGCAGGGATGCCAAGGGCAGGGCTGTGCGTGGCTGGGGCTCAAACAGGGTCACCAATAGTGACAATAAAGGCGAGTGACAGCATGCATGGCAGTCCTGTGGCATGCTCCACGTCCCCAGCACTGAGCCAGGAACTGGGGTCTCCTCACGGCTGAGGAATGAGGCTCCTGCCCCACCAGAGCCCTGCCAGGGCCAGCCTGTGGTGACAGCGACATGCCTGGCACTGTCATGTGCCAGCAGAGCAGTGTCCCTCAGGAACCCCCCAGGAACCCGAGAAACCCTTCAGGAACCCCAGAAACCCCTCAGGAACCCCCCACGAACTCCCCAGGTACCCCTCAGGAATCCCAAGAACCCCTCAGGAATCCCAGGAACCCCTCAGGAATTCCTCAAGAACCCCTCAGGAATCCCAGGAACCCCTCAGGAATCCCAGGAACCCCTCAGGAATTCCTCAAGAACCCCTCAGGAATCCCAGGAACCCCTGAGGAACAGGGAGCACAGACACGCTCACACCAGGGGCTCCTTTTACTCCAAGCAAGTCCCTGGCCCAGCAGGGACCCAGAGCAGCGCAGTGTGGGGCTGTGGGGCTCAGCAGTGACACAGGACACCCGGACAATGTCCCCCTGCGGTGCCAGGGGCTCAGCCCGGCCCGGCCCGGGTGTGCTCCCGCTCCCTCTCCAGCTGTTTGCGCCTCTGGATGTCGCGGTAGGCGCGGATGACGCGGGCCCGCTCCTCCTCCAGGATGCGCCGGCGAGCCATCGACACCACTGGGGACGCCGGGGACGCCTGGCTGTGACCCAGGCGGGGCGTCAGGAGCAGCTGCTTCCGTCCAGCCTGCAGGTACAGGTGGCACAGCTCAGGGTGAAGGGTAAGACGCCAGGACTGAGCTCCAAGGAGCCATCACCGGCTCGCTGAGGCCACCACGGCCCTCCCAGGTACCCAAGGGTGGGTGGCACTGTCCCCAGAGCTCACCTGCTCGGCAGGACCCCGTCCCCTGGGCCGGGAGGTGATGGTGGGGGGCTGTGTCACCACCTCTCCGAAGGGCACCGTGTCTGCAAGGGAATGGGGGTCAGTGGGGCCCTCAGGGTGCCCAGCCCAGGTCCCCCTGGTGCTGCCCACAGGGCTGGGGTCACCTCAGCACCCCCACTCATTCTCACCTTGCATCAGGCTCTTCTCCAGCATGGCCTCCTTCTTCTCCTCCCTTTTCTTCCGCGCTTTTTCCAGTTTCCTTTTCTGAAACCTGAAGAGCCACATTACAGCTGGGGCTCAGGGGTGCATGGACAGGGAGCGAGCAGTGAGTCCCCATCCCACAGGAGCCCCCAAATCCCACAGCTTTTCCCCCAGGAGGGTAAAGCAGACTCGTGGCTCTGATCCCAGAGATCCATCCCCACGGAAAGGGCACCCAGTGCCCCCCACCTGCACCCCAGACCTGGGCAACGGGACATGCCACAGGCATGGGCTGGCCCCATCCAGCCTCCAGGGCCCTGCTCTCACTCTTTTTTCCTTCTGGACTTCTCTGGAGCCGTGCCCTCCTTCTCAGGCTCCCTCTGGATCTGGTTCTCGGCGAGGAAGAGCATGTGCTGCACCTCGTGCTGCATGCGGCAGATGTAGGAGCGCTCCGACTCCCCCCTGCCCCTCCTGAACCTGGGCACGGGGATGTCCCCCGGGGCCTTGGGGCCCTGGCACTGCTGCTGCTGCTGCTGCTGCTTCTTCTCTAGGAGAGACGGGTGACATTTCTGCAGCGGTGACACCACGGGGTCCCTCCGGCCGGCACAGCGCGGGTGGGACGTCACCAGAGGGAGGGGGATGTCCCATGGCAGGATCCAGCCGTGCTGTGAGCTCCTGGGCCAGCCCCTGGGCCACCTGCCGGGGCCACCTGCGTGTCCCACCTGCCACCTGCTTCTTCCCGGGCTCCGGGCGCTTCAGGGCCTCGCGGCTGCGCATCAGCTCCCGCAGGCGGAACGGGATCTCCTGCTCGTCGGGGTGCTTGGGCTTCATGTTGTCCTTCTTCTCCTTCCTGGGAAAATGAGCACAGGGAGAGGGCGGCAGGGCAGCACCCGGACCCAGCACCGGGACACCCGGACCCAGCACCGGGACACCGGGACCCGGACACCGGGACACCGGGACACCAGGATCCAAGCACCGGGACACTGGGATCCATGTATGGAAGGATGCTGGGATTTGAGCACGGTGGGAAACTGACACTCAGGCATGGCTGGACACCGGGATCCGGGCACGGGCAGACACCGGGACCCGGGCAGAGATCAGGGCGCAGACACCGAGAACGGGACCCCCGCCAGACCCACCCGAGACCCCGCATGGGTGCAGCTCCCAAACCGGGAGCGATCCCGACTGGATCCCGCGGGCACTGACCTGCTGCGCAGCGGCACGGCCGGTCCGTGCTCCGATCTCGGTCCCGCTTTCTGTCCCGGTCCCGCATTCCGTCCCTGTCCTGGTCCCGGTCCCGCTTTCTGTCCCTTTCCTGCTCCAGGTCCTGGTCTCCGGCCCTGTTTCGGTCCCGGTCCCGGTCTCTGTCCCTGTTTCGGTCCCGATCCCAGTTTCTGTCGCGGTCCCCGGCCCGGTTTCTGTCCCCGTCCCGGTCCCGGTCCCCGGGCCATGATTCCGCCGCTCCTCACGTGCCCGTTCCGCCGCCACTTCCGGCTTTCTGGCCTCGCCCCCTGCTGCTTATTGGTCACATTTCCCGTCCGCTCCCGCCCCTCTGAGCGCGCCGGGCTGCTATTTGCTGCGAGAGCTGTCACTCGAGGCGGGGGCGGGGCCAGGGGCTGAGGCCGGATGCTGCTGCGGGGCCTGGCGGGGGCGCGCTGGGGGGTGAGCGGGGACAGGAGCGGATAACGGAGGGAAAACGGGGGACAACGGGGGACAACGGGGGGCTGGGCATGGGGAGACACGGGGGAGGCCTCGGGAGGGGCCAGGAGGTGCTGGGTGTGAGATGTGAGCGAGGACGGAGGTGGAACTGGGGTGTCATGGGGGTGCTGGGGATGGGGGGGGACAAGGGGGGCTTGGGGATTGAGAGGAATGGGGGCAACAAGGAGGGGATGGGCATGGGGCTGAGGGGGGTGCAGGGAATGGGGTGGGGGTCAAGAATTTGGGGTGTTGGGAGTGGGATGTGTCAGTGGTGATAGCGGGGGTACACTGGGAGCAGGGAATGGGTTTTGGAGCAGGAATTGGGGGTTTTGGAGGGATATATGGAGGTGCTGACAATGGGGGTACACTGGGAGCAGAGCGTTCCTGTGGCTGAGCTGGGGGTGCAGCAGTCCCCCCGTGTCCCCCCCAGACTGGCCCCATCACGGGGGTCTCTGTTCCCTGCAGCCCCCAAAGAGCCCCAGGGGCACCCCAGGCCCCCACCCCGCCACCTCCTGCAGTTCGGACAGCACAGCAGAGCCTGGGGGCACCTCGGACACCCCGGGAAGGGACAGCAGGACAGCCACCCCTGATGGCGCCAGTGGGGACCCTCGTGCAGCCCCCCCGGTGCCCCCCCCGCCCACCCACTGCTGCGGCACCGGCTGCCCCAACTGTGTCTGGGTGGGCTACGTGGAGCAGCTGCTGGAGCTGCACCGGGACGGCGGAGCCCAGGCCCTGGCGGCTGTGGAGCAGCACGTGGAGGACGAGAACATCAAAATGATCCTCAGGATGGAGATCAGGCTGCGTGCCAGGAAGGAATGAGCCTCCCTAGACTGAGGGGGGACACCCCTGGGGGGACAGGATCCGTGCCTGGGTGGTTTGGAGTGATTGCTGTGTGCTGAGTGTGCCATCCCGGGGGTGTCACGCGAGGTTGGGTCACCTCCTGCCTCACAGGGAGCTGTCCTTGGGGACAGGTGGTGACTCAGGGCTGTCCTGAGCCCCGGATTTCCCGAGAGCTGGATGCTGTGCCCTCCCCAGCGTGGCAAATCCCTGCCAAGGGCAGGCTGGGCAGCCCTCCTCCTCCTCCTCCTCCTCCTCCTCCTGTGATCCCAGCTGGAATTTAAGCACCTTGGGGGGATTTTCAGCACCTTGGCCATGCCCTGGTGATGGGGAGGGCCGGGGGGGCTGTGCCAGACCCTCCCCAGTGACACCACAAAGCCTCTTAGTGGCCTCTCCGTGGGGGCAGCGTGTGGCACTGAGCACGTGGGGAGCTGCAGCCTCCTGTCAAGGACACTGTCCCTGTCCCTGCTGTCACATCCTGCTGGGCTGCTCTGCAAGGTGCCTTTTCTGCCTCCATCTTCAATCCCCAGAAACTTGTCCCAAACCCCCTCCTCAATCCTGGGGGTCTCACAGCCATTGACACCCACCCAGACCCCCCATGTCATCCCAGGAAAAGGTCCCCAAGAAGCCACCCAGCCCTGAGTGTCACTCACTAATGAACCCCAGTTAACAGCCAGGCTCTGCTCTCTGCCAGGGAAGTAGGTGCTTCTCCATGGAAAACACTCCTGGATTTCTTTAATCCTATTTGTTGGAGCCCAACTAATTGCAATTAGTGGTGGGGGCTGAAGTTCAATTAAAGTGTGCCGAGATTAGTCTGTTTTTAATTGCTTTAGTGCTGGATTAGGGAAGCTTTGGAGCAACACCAGCCATGAGCAGGGGCTGCTGGACCCACCAGGCTGGGCTGGAGGCTGGAATGGAGGTCCCATCACTCCCTGTGGGATCAGGGGACACTGGTGGGTCTCTGGGAATGGGATCCCCCCACGTGGGATCCACTGCCCACGGGCACGGGCAGAGCTAATCCTGAGCCCTCCTCCCCCCAGAGCAGGGGAAGGACACCCCAGGATTACCCCTGGGGAAAGCAGGGAGGTAAATAATCCTATTACCCCCGGGCAGGATAAATCTCCCTCCCCGAAAAGCCCCCCAGAGCATCTCCAGGCCGGAGGGAGCCGGGCTGGGCGGAGGGAGCAGCTCTGGAGCCGGGACCGCGGCGCTCTGTGAGTCAGGGGAGGGGACAGGGGGGTCTTTGCTCTCCAGGAGCATCCAGGAACATCTCCTGGGCTGGGATCCTTGTTCCCAGAGCTGTGTCCAGCTCTGCAGCGGGGCCAAATCCCCCACACCGATCCCAGACGGGGCTTGTGCCCCCAAATTCCCACTCCTGGTGCCGTGGGCCATCCCCTGTTCCCCCTTCCCAGCCTGGGGTACCCCACACCAACCCGGGCGAGCCATGAGGGTCCTGGCAGTGCCCCGAGGGGTGCCCAGGTGTCACTGGGGTGGGGACAGGGCAGGGAGGAGCAGCAGCGGCCCTGGTGGCCCTGGGGGTGCCCTTCCCTGCCTTTGGGGTTCACGCTGAGCTGGGCTCCCTCAGCCTTGTGGGGAGGGGGCTCTGCAGAGCCCGGCAGGGGCTGGGTGGGAGGAGAAGCTGGTGGCCCCATTTCCCTCCAGCGGGTGCGAGGAGCCGTCCTGTGCCAGCGCTGAGCTGTGGGGAGCACCGTGAGCTCTGGGGAGCACTGGGAGCCCCCAGGGAGCACCATCAGCTCCAGCGAACTCCGTGAGAGCCGGGGAGCACCGTCAGCTCCAGGGAGCACCGTGAGCTGTGGAGAACATCGTGAGCTCCAGGGAACACCGTGAGCTCCAGGGAGCACCATCAGCCCTGGGGAACGCCGTGAGTTCCAGGGAACCCCGAGGAGCACCGTGAGTCCCAGGAAGCACCGTCAGCCCCAGGGAACATCGTGAGGAGTACTGTGAGTCCCAGGGAGCACCGTGAGCTCCCAGGAACCCTGTGAGCTCCAGGGAGCACCGTCAGCCCCGGGGAACTCTGAGTTCTGGGGAACACCGTGTGTTCCAGGGAACGCCGCGAGCCCAGGGGAACTCTGTAAGCCCCAGAGAACACCGTGAGCTTCAGGGAACACCCGTGAGCCCAGGGGAACGCTGTGAGCCCCGGGGCTACCAGCCATGAGCCTGGAGCCCCCCAAGCTGGAGGTCAAATCGGCCACGAGGGTGAGCGGGGGTCCCGCCACCCCCCGCAAGGGACCCCCCAAGTTCAAGCAGAGGCAGACGAGGCAGTTCAAGAGCAAACCCCCCAAAAAGGGGGTGCAGGGGTGAGTGGGGAACAGTTCTGGGATGGGAGGGGCCCTGGATGGGGTCAGGCCAGACAATTGCTCTTTCCTTGCAGGTTTGGTGACGACATCCCCGGCATGGAGGGGTTGGGAACAGGTATGGGAATGCCACCCCTTTGGTGGGGAGGGCAGGCCCTGGGGGGTCACACTGCCACAAACTCTGTCCTCTCTCTCCTCAGACATCACTGTCATCTGTCCCTGGGAAGCCTTCAGCCACCTGGAGCTGCACGAGCTGGCTCAGTACGGAATCATTTAGGGTTTGGGCAGGCTCACCAGCCCTGTAGTGCTGTGTAGATCAAAGCCCCCCTACCCATGCTGGGGACGGGGGGCTCAGCTTGGAAAAACGCTCATTAAACCCTAACGAGTACAGGAGTCAGTGTTGTGGGCTGGGGAGGAGGGAGAGCAGCTCCCCAGGGCCTGGGGTGGGATGGGCAGGACACAGATGGGGTCAGGATTCTGACGAGGTTTATTTGGGGCTGGACCAGCAACCCCAGACATCTCCAAAGCTGCACACCCTCAGCTGCAGCACCAATGGCAGCACACACAGGACACAGATGGGTTCAGGATTCTGACAATGTTTATTTAGGCCCAAATCAGGCAATCCCCACAGTGCCCTCACTGCCACACCCTCCCGAACATGATATCCCCAAGCACCCTCAGGGCCATGAGCACTCCCATGGCCTCCACCAGCAGCAGGGCCCCAGGGCCTGGGGTGGGATGGGCAGGACACAGACAGGTTCAGCAATATTTTACAAGGTTTATTTAGGCCAAAACCGGACAATCCTCACTGCCACACCCTCCAGGCCGTGATATCCCTGAGCACCCTCAGAGCCATGAGCGCTCCCACAGCCTCCAGCAGCAGCAGGGTGACGGCCCCAGCAGCGATGGCCCCGGCCTGGCCCCGCAGCCCCGCGGCCACGGCGGCCCCACAGCCCTCGGTGTGCAGCAGGGCCGCGGCCGCCATGGGGCCCAGCGCCAGCGCCCCAAACCCGCACTGGGCATTGGGCACGGAGCCGCCCTGCAGGGGCTCCCGGCAGCAGGAGGCTGGCACACCGCAGGCCTGCACGCCCGGGGAGCTGCAGTTGAAGTACCTGTGGGGTGGACACAGAGATTCGGGTCATACAGGTTCAGGGGATGGGGTGTCCCACATCCCCCAGCCATGGAACTGGACACTAAGTGTGGGTTCCCGCTCTGCCCTCTCTTTTCTGGGCTCTTCTGGGGATCCCACCACCCTAAACATGAGTCCTCAGCATAGACCCTACAAGGAATTGGGGGGTTTTCAGCCCTGGGGTGAGGATGGGGTCCCACAAAGGAGATTCCCAGGAGATTCTCATCCCCAGGGTGGGGATGGAGTCCTACACTAAGTAGGGTTTTCAGCCCCAGGGTAGGCATGGGGTCCCACACCAAACAGGGTTTTCAGCGCTGTGGTGAGGATGGGGTCCCACAAAGGAGATTCCCATGGGGTGCCACACCAAACAGGGTTTTCAGCCCCATGGTGGGCATGGACTCCCCCACTCTCCCCCAAACCCCGACTCACAGGTTGCTCTCCCAGTCGCGGTAGGACTCGAGGCCACAGCACTGCAGGCTCCGCTGCACCTCATCCACCAGGAACTGCAGGTCGGGATCCTCCTGGTAGCGCAGGAGGCAGAGCAGCAGCAGATCCCGCAGCGCGTCCCGCAGCCACCGCCGCAGCAGCAGCAGCAGGAGCCCCCCCAGCAGCTCCAGCCCCCCGAAAACCAGCAGGGCGCCCAGGAAGAAGCGCAGCAGGCAGGGGCTGGCTCGCAGGGCGCCCAGGCAGCCGGCCAGGGACACGGCGCTGGCCCCCAGCCCCGCCAGCACGAACAGCAGCATGGGGTCCGAGCCCAGGGGCGCCCCACGATCCCCCCCGAGCAGGGAGCTCTTGGTCAGCAGCCCCCAGACCCCCACGGCAAGGGTCAGCAGCCCCAGTAGGAGGAAGAGGAGGTTCCAGAGGAAGGCCAGGTAGCGCACGCAGCGGCTGAAGGGGCTGGGTTTGGGGGGGTCGGGGTACCACACCCCGGGGTCCTGCTCGGCTGTGTTATCATCGTCATCAAAGGAGGAGTAGGGCAGCTCCACCAGCCTGGATGCCTGCACGGACAGAGGAGCCACTCACAGCCCCCCAGAAATGTGAGCACGTCCCAAAGCCAGACACTGTCACAGGCTCCTGGAGCCACCCCACGCTGCCCTGCTTAGCCCCAAACCCACCCCTGCTCATCACGGGGGGCTGCAGGGGAGCACCCCAAACACTCTGACCCAAGGCACCCCCGGATCCATCCCTCTGCAGACCCCCAGGGATGCAGCACGCTGCTACCCGGGGCTGGGGGCACGTGGGGTGCTCGGGTAAGGGGTGCCAGGGTTACCTGGGGCAGCAGTCGGGTGCCCTCCCCGTGGGGCTGGAACAGACGGATTCTGCTCAGCGCCATCGCCGCTACCTCGTGCCCGGACCCGTCACACTCCCATCATGTGAGGGGCTGCGGGCGGGCTTAAATGGGGCTGTGAGTGCCGCCCCACAGCTGGGCACGATCCCCCGACCCTCCCACGGCCACAGCTGGCGCCGATCGCCCCCTGCCCCACAGCTGGGCCCCATCCCTCCCTCCAACACCGGGGGCCCCTCCGAGGCCACCGGGTGCGCTGCTTGCGTACGGAACTAAAGAGCGAACGCTGCGGCGAGAGGGGACACTTATATCTGTATCACCGAGGCAGCGCGGGGGACCATTATGTCTGTAACACCGAGGCAGCACGGGGGAACGACTGGTGGTGACGCCGGGACAGGAACCTTGGTGCGGCGGAACGCGGGCGCGGGGCGCGGGGCCGGGGGGGCGGGCGCGAGGGCGGGCCGGTCCCGGGAGGCGGCGGGCCGGGCCGGGCCGGGCCGGGAGGAGCCGGGCAGGGCCGGGCAGGGCCGGGACCAGCGCAGCGGGACGGGCCGCACCGGGCCGTGTCTGTGCGCCGCGGCGAGCCCCGGGCCCGCGGGCAGCGCCATGGCCGAGACGATTGTGAGTGCGGCCGGGGGAGGGGCGATGAGGCAGCAGATTCCTGTGGGGCCGGGACGGGGCACCGGGACGGGGGCCGGCGGCGGGGCCGGCGGTGTCCGGGCCGGGCGGCCCCCCGAGCGGCGGCGCGGGCGGATTCCCCGTGGATTTCCCCGCGGGGCTCGGGGCGGGGGCTCGGGGCTGCTCGCCCCGGTGAACGGCTCCCGGCGCCTCCCGGCGGGCTGTGCCCCGGAGGGAAGCCGGGAGAGCGGGAAGGGCTCCTGCGGGGTGACGGCGGGACACGGGCAGCTCGCCGTGCCCCCTCCCGTGCCTGCCCCGTGTTTGTGTCCCCACGCCGTGCCCGTGTCCCCGTGTCACACAGCCGCGGTTGAGCGTCCCCGTCAGACCCGCTCGAGTCCCGGCGCTGCCCCTGGGCGCTCCGGGGACACCGAGGTTCACATTTGTCCCTGTCCCCGAGGGTTCCTCTCCCCGTTTCCCCCGCCAGGAGCTCCGGTTTCCCGGGGGCCGCCGGAGTCTCTCCCCGTTCCCCGTTCCCGGGGCTCGGCCACACCAGTGCAGTGCCCGGTAACACCAGTTGGGCCGGTGCCTGTGTGAGCAACTCTCCTTGCAGGGTCTGGTGCGGCCTCCTGAAGGTCTCATTCCCCTCTGAGGTCAGAGCTGTGGCCAGAGGGGTTTGCCTTGGAGCCAGCTGGTACCAGGAGCGTTGGAATGATTCCCCCCTGCTCACAGACATCACCCAGTGCTGCCCCAGAACTGCTCCCCTGGCTGATTCCAGGCCTGTGGAAGAGGGAGGAGGAGGGGGGAGTGGGCAACATCAGTCTGGGGGCTCAGGGTGGGTCTGCCCCCCTCCCTGACTCCGTGCTCCCTCATTCCCAGATTATCCGTGTGCAGTCGCCGGAGGGAGTGAAGAGAATCACGGCCACCAAGAGAGAAACGGTGGGGACGTTCCTCAAAAAGGTACCCAGGGTGCCCAGTGCCTTCCCAAGGGATGGGGCAGGGCTGCCCTGCCTCTGTCCTGTGGGAGATCCGTGTTTAACCCCCCTGGCAGCAGCGAGGAGCAGCATTCCCTGTGGAGAACCACACCTGGATTGGTGCAGCTTGTGTTGTTCTAGAGGGAAAATGAGAAATTTAAAGAAAAAACTCCCTGAGCTTCTCTGTTGGGGCTTCCTGGGTTGGGAACTTTCCTGGGAAGGGGTTCTCCCAAAGAAGTGGCAGCTGGGAAGCAGAAGGGGAGCTGTGGGATGGCCAAACCTGCTGCTCCAGGCAGGTTCCAGGCTGCTGGATTTGGGTTTGGAATGTTGTTTGGATGTGCTGTGTGTGCTCCTGGTTCTCCAGGATGGGTTTGGAGGGAGCAGGGCAGGGATGGAGTGAGATCCCAGGAGCCCTGGGGAAAGCAGAGCCGGGATGGAGTGAGATCCTTGGAGCCCCTGGGGAGAGGAGCACGCTCTGGGGATGGGGCTGGCCCTGCTCTGTGTTCTTCAGGAGGGAGCACTTCTCCCTTTGCTCCCCTCCTGCAATTTCTCTGGAGCCTCAGCCTGGGGGTTCTTTGCTCTCTGAGTGTGTTCCTGAAGGGAAGGGAATGGCAGCAGTGGGAACCTTCCCTTTGTGAGTCACAGCTTGGGCTGAGCTGTGCCCCAGACAGGACAGCGTTCCCTGACAGCGTTCCCACCTGGCCAGGACAATCCTGCTGCTTTTCAGGGCTGCCTCAGGGACACTCCCTGCAGCCCCAGCCGAGCAAGAGGAGCTTCCAGCAGCTCTGGAGCCTGTGCAGAATGAGCTGCTGCTTTCCAGGGCTCGGGTTACTCGGGCTGGAAAATACTTCCTGCCAGGACCAAAGCACCTGGGATTGCCTGTTCATCTGGGGCAGGCTCTGAGCTGCAACAGGGATGTGTTTGGGTTTATTTCCTGCTGCAGGAACAGGAAAGTGGCAAATTTTCCCACCTGAGGTCTGTGTTTTATCTAAATCCAGGTCTCTCCTACCTGTGCTGTGGGTTTTAATGCTGGAATGTTCAGCCAGGGGCTGGGTTTGGTGTTTAGGGGGGCAGCTGTAGTTAGAGAGGTGTCAGATTGCTGCTTCCATTCCAGGAATGAGCCTGGATCTGCTCCAGGAGTGCTCAAGGAATAAAGGGCTGGGGAATCTTCCCTGTCTCCTGTGGCACATCCCGGGAAAAGCACCCAAAAAAGTCACTCTGGGTGTGCTCAGGATCAGGAGTCAGCTCCAACCTGCTGTTAATGTGCTGTGGGATTTGTCTGCCCCCAAAAATGGAATTCTGTGGCCTGAGGAGCAGGAGCTGATCCCTGTGAAAGGGTCCCATTCAAAGGGATCACTCAGTGCTGCAAATCACAGCTGAGCTGACAGGAAAAAAACTGCTTTTCATGGCTGTGCTCATGTGACAGCTCTTTGTGGTTCATCAGAGTTGTCCTGTGGGCAGGACCCCATCCCTGACTCCGACCTAAGCCATGGGGATTGTTTTTATTAATAAAAATAAAGGCCTTTCACTTCAGAATTTAGGGCAAAACCTGGCAAACACACAAACTTTAAACATCACTTTTAAACTGATGAAGTTCTCAAGGGGCCAAATGTGCAAATTATTTTGGCAGGGAAGAGGTGCTGGAGTGATTCCAAGTGAACCAGACTTAATCTGAGCTGGGAGAACCTGCCTGGGGACCAAGGGGTGGCTGCTGTGGGGTGAATTCCATGGGAGAGAGCAGAAAAGGGGGGAAACCTGCCAGAACAGCAGGAAGAGGTTGAGTGGAGCAGCTGGGAGAGGGGAATAGAGCTGAGGGCAGAAGATCACAGAGGTGGAGATGTGGATTGTGGAATTCTGAGGGCAGGAGGATGGGAACGACTTGGTGGTGTGTGCTGGTGCAAGGAAACTGGGCTAGTGGAGAAGTTTCCCCCTGCAGTCCTGCAGTGCTTGCCTGGCTGTGGCTGGAGCTCTGCCTTTGTGTGGTGTGAGGCAGGGACAGTTCTGGTGGAGTTGTGTCAGCTCCTGCTTTAATCCACTGCTCGTTTGTTCCAGGTGTTTCCATCTTTGTTATGCCGAGCTCAGGACTGGGGGGAATTGAGCTGAGTTTCTGCAGGAGGAGCTCTGTGGGGTCAGCTGTGGCTCTGAGCCCCTTTCAGCAGGCTCACACCTCACACCCTGTCCCTGTTGCCTCTGTTGCAGGTGGCCAAGGAGTTTGGCTTCAGGAATAATGGATTTTCTGTGTACACCAACCGCAACCGGACCGGCGAGATCACGGCAGCGCAGAACAAATCCCTCAACCTGCTCAAGATCAAGTGAGTCCTCACCAGGGGTGGGGGGCTCTGCTTGGAGCCTCCAGAACGGGAGAAATCACATCCCAGCAGTGCCCAGCTCCCAGTGTCACCCCTGGGATTGAGGGGAGGGCTTGGTGGCTGTGCTGGAATGGGGGTCACAGTGACACGGGCCAGGTGGGGGCTGTTGCTTGGGTCACTCCTTGGGGCATGTTTGCTGTGGGGAGGCTTCATCCCATTTTCCCTCCCTAATCCCTGCTTTCACCTCTTTGTCCCAGCTTTCCTCATCCCCACTCTGCCTCTCTCATCCCCAGCTTCCCCTGCCTCATCCCCCCCTTGCCCTCCTCTATCCCTGTTTTCACCCTTTCATCCCTGCCTTCCCTCCCTCACTCTCCTTTCCCTCATCCCAGCTTTCTCTCCCACATCCTTGTTTTCACTCCTTCATCCCCACTCCCTCCTCCCTATTTCCCCCTCAGCTTTGTCTCCTGCTGGAAGGATTTGCATTTATTGTAAATTAAAGCAGGAAGAGGTGGCTCACAGAGCAGCTTCCAGGTGCCACCTGTGCTGGCCTGGTTACAAGTTGTGCCACATTCCAAGTGCCACCTGGTGGAATTTGTGCCACATTCCATGCCTTTCCATGGAATGCCTGCAGGGAAGCACCTCGTGGCTGTTGCCTCCCACAGCTCCCATAGCCCTGTGCTGTTTCCCACCCTGCAGGCACGGGGATATGCTGTTCCTGTATCCCTCCAGCCCAGCTGGCTCCTCCTCAGAGACCATGGACACCTCTGTCTCCCAAAATTCCCGGCCTGGGGGGGCCCCTCAGGTGGTGGAAGATGAGATTGACCAGTACCTGATCAAGCAGGATGGGAAGATTTACCGGAACCGAGACCAGCAGCTGTAAGTGGGGATGGCTCCTGGTGCTGCCCGTGGAACTGGGGCTCAGCAGAGCCTGGAAGTTCCTGGGGGAGCTGCCCTTGGCTCCATCCTGAGTGGCCCTCAAGGGAAAACAGCCCAGGGAGGAAGCAGATGCCCAAATCCCAAGTTTTTGGCAGGAAGGACTCACTCATTGTTCAGATGGAGGAGACCCTGGTGCTCGTGCTCCTGGATTTTGTGCTCCTAAAGCACTGGAATTCTCTAGATTAGAATGGACATTCTGGATTCTTCCTGGGCAGAGTTAGAAGGATATTGGGAAGGAATTTTTCCTGTGGGGATGGGCAGGCCCTGGCACACGGTGCCCAGAGAAGCTGGGGGTGCCCCTGGATCCCTGGCAGTGTCCAAGGCCAGGTTGAATGGGGCTGGGAACACCCTGGGACAGGGGAATGGGATGAGCTTTAAGGTCCCTCCAATCCAAAGCATTCCAGGATTTGCTGTCCCAAGCAGGAGCACTCTGTGCCTTCACACTCAGCCACTCCTCATAAAGGAAAACATGGAAATGAAGGGAAGGAGTGGAAGTATCCCGTGGCAGAGGTTTGGAAGTGGGACTTGGGTCTCTGCCTGCTCTGGCTTCCCTTCATCAAATGTCTGCCTGACCTCTCCATGAAACCAGGAAGTCCCTCTTGTTCACAAAAATGCACCAAAGTCCAACTTGCCAAAGCTCTTCCTTGCAAGAGGCTTAGGGAAACAAAGCAGCTTCTCTTTATGCAAAAATAACACAACAACAAGTTAAACCCACCCAAAACCTGCTCTGGTGCTGCTAACACATCTTCTGCTGGGAGAGGGCTTTTAATTGCTTAGTGTTAATGAGCCAGTTGGGTCCTGGCCTGATGTCTGGGGTGGCCTTGGGGCTGGAACCCTCTGGAATAAGACTCCGAGAAGGTTGGAGGGAGAATTTTAAAGGCAGGAATTTGTGCTAAAGCAGAATGATTTGCCCTTCCGCTGGGGTTGTGCTCCACGTGGTTCATCCTCAGTGCTGCAGCAATGAAGAAGTTGTGGAGAATCCTCCCTGCCCTTCCCAGCTGACCATAAGTGATGGGATGTCACATCACAGGAGCAATAAAGGCAACCCCACCACTCTGTGGCAGAAATGTTGCCTTGAACTCGCCCACATTTCCAGAGGAATTGATGGAGCTGTTCTAGCAGGGAGCCGGGGCCCAGGGGAGGGTGCTGAGGATAAAAGGAGTGGTCTGGGCTGGTTCCTGCCTTGGGGAGTGTGGATCAATCTCCAGTGAAGGATGCTGAGTGCTTTAGCAGCATTTAACTCTATGTTCTGTGCATTATCTGCCACAAAACATCCTTTAAAAACCTCCTGCAACCAGATCCCATTTATTGTTCCCACAGCCCAACCTCACTGCTCCTCTCCTGGGCCCTTCCTTCGGGAACCAGCACTGACCTGGTGTTGGTTTAGGGTTTTTTAAAGCAATCCCCACAAAAGGAGATGCTTTCCCCACTGTAACCCTACCCAGCAGGACTTTATCTGCCTGATAAACACACACTTCCCTGTTTGTTCCTGCGCTGCCTGATAAAGGATGGACATTTTGGGTTGCTTTTTGTTAAAATCACCCTGCCACGTAGGGGGTGGAGAACTGCTCAGAGCTCGTGTAGATCTTCCACACCAAACTTACTCCAGAGAAACTTTTACAGGCTGATTTTTCCATGATTAATAAGATTTATTTATTCATACTTCAGTTTCCAGGTGAAATGAGATTTAACCCCAGTTCTCTCTCTCTCTGCCCAGGTGTCGCCACGGCCCCTTGGGCAAATGTGTGCACTGTGTCCCACTGGAGGTAAGAGCCCCAGGAAGGTGCCGCAGGCTCTCCCCAGTTCCTCCCAGTAGGAACACTTCTCCTGGAATGGTGCCTGCCAAGAGGTGGCAGCTCCAGGCTGGAATCCTGTCCTGCCCTGCCAGAGCTGCTGGTTTGGGATCACTAAAGCTCGAGGCCTTTGTGGCCCTGGGTTGATCCTGGTTAAAGCTGGTTTTCTGCAGTAATGAGTTTAACAGAATGTCCTTCAAAAAAGCTCCTTTCTCCCTCAGTCCTCACTTTTCCCTGGATTTTCTTGTTTTGTCCCCTCTCTCCTGGATCCCAGCACTTCCCAGTTTAACCACCTGGCACAGGGTGCCCAGAGCAGCTGTGGCTGCCCCTGGATCCCTGGCAGTGCCCAAGCCATGGCAGTGGAAGTGTTCCTGCCATGGCAGGGGGTGGAATGGGATGGGCTTTAAAGCCCCTCCCAACCCAAACCATTCCATGGTTGTCCAGGTTGAAGCAGCTTTAGTGATACCTCCAGACGTGCAGGGCTGTGTAATTTATGGGACAAAGCAGCAGCCACCCCCCAGAGGGGATCCTGCTGCTCCAGGATGGCTCTTCCCCTCTGCTGGAAGTGCTCTGGCAGTCCTTGGCCGTGTTGGAACAGCTGGGCCCGTTGTTTGTTGTTAGATATTGAAAGGAAAAAACCTTTTGCTGTTGAGATTCTGATTTGTGGGGCCAATCTGTTCCCGGAGCAGCAGGCCACCATAAAACTCCCCGTTGTAAAGCTCCACTGTTTGCATCCCAGTAGTAGCTGCCTTGCAAATGAGCCTGAATTTCCTTGATTGCTTCCACATTGGCGGGGTTGAGTGTGGAACATGCATTTGCTGAGGGATCAGGGTGTTATCAGACAGGTGTGTGACCTGGCCCTGCTCTGTGCCGTGTTTTTGGCAGCCCTTCGATGAGGATTATTTGAACCATCTGGAGCCTCCTGTGAAGCACATGTCATTCCATGCCTACATCAGGAAGCTGACCGGAGGGGCAGACAAGTAAGGAAATCTCTGGGTTTAAGGGAATCTGGTTGGAGCTTTGGGTTTTTTTAACACAAATGAAAATACAGACAGATCTCAGTGTTGGACATGAGGATTGAATGGCAAACGAAGGAGAAAAAAACACATTAAAAAGTTGAGGTTAAAAGGAAAAGGCAGGAGGGAAAAATTAAGTCTCTCTTTTGATTTTATGTACCCATTTTATTTCTATTTATTTCTTTTCCTGTGGCAATATGATTCCTTCCAGGAAACACTCCTGATGGGAGGGAAGGCCACATGGAAAGAAAGAAGTTCCCTAATTACACCAAGCTCCAAGCCTGTTTCTCAGACTTGGTGGACTTAAGTTACGCAGGGGTGGGTGGAATCTTCTCCCTGCTATTCCTCAATACCATTGAGACTTTTAAAATCTCTTTGGGAGATGCAGCTCAGGTCCACAAGAATTCCATTTGAAGGGAACTTCCCTTTCCAGGAAGCCTTGTGCGCATGAAAGGAGGATTTGCTGTGGTGCTACAATCTCTTACTTCCCATTTCCCTCCATAAATGATTGCTCCAAAAGCATTTACTGTGCTAACAGCAGCCTTTACTTCCCCCTCTTCTTTTTCTTCCCCCTCTTCCTTCTCCCTTCCTTCTCCCCCTTCTCATCCTTCTCCCTCTTCTTCTCCCACCATTCTTTCTTTCTGTTCCATGTTTCTCTTCCCCCCCTTCCTTCTCTTCTCCCCCTTCTCATCCTTCTCCCACTGTTCTTTCTTTCTGTTCCCTGTTTCTCTTCCCCCTTTCTCCTCCCTCCTCTCCAGAGGGAAGTTTGTAGCCCTGGAGAACATCAGCTGTAAGATCAAGTCGGGGTGTGAGGGACACCCTCCCTGGCCCGAGGGGATCTGCACCAAGTGCCAGCCCAGTGCCATCACCCTCAACAGACAGGTGAGAGGAGCTTGGGCACCTGCATGGGGACTTCCAAAAACGCCAGCCAGGAGCACAAAGCCTCCGGGTGTCAGGGCAGTCCCATCCAGGTCTTCAGGCCTTGCCAGATGGGTTCCAAAATGTCCTGGGTCAGAATTTCCTCCCAGCGTGAGGACTGAGCTGGCAGCACTGGTGAATCCTGCTGATAATCCCACTGGTTTTCCTCATGGGATCATCCAAAAGGCCACTCAGGTTCTGCTGTTTCCTCTTAAATTTCAGAGTCCTTCTTCCTTCACCCTCTTGGGGTGAAGGTCCCAGTGAAGCCCCCAAGGTGCTGGGGGTGCTGAGCACATCCCAGAGCCCAGCCTGAGCAGGGAGCAGCGCAGAGGGGTGGGAGCTGAGCAGAGGGAGGAGGGAGGGAGCCCCCAGCCCTGCTGTGCAGGACCCAGCTCCGGAGGGTGGTGTCTGTCCTGGGAAGGGACCGGAGCCAGCGGAGGACGGCCTGACACTTGAACTTTGTCAAACAGAAATACAGGCATGTTGACAACATCATGTTTGAGAACCACACAATTGCAGATCGCTTCCTAGACTTCTGGAGGAAGACAGGGAACCAACATCTGGGATATCTGTACGGCCGGTACACGGAGCACAAAGACATCCCGCTGGGCATCCGGGCGGAGGTGGCAGCCATCTATGAACCCCCCCAGGTGAGAGCCAGGGCCACTCACAATTGGGGAACACACCTTTTTAGTTTGGAAAACCTCACACAGTATTCCCAGCTGCAGGCCCACAAGGAAAACTGTCCTGATGAAAGGTGAGAGCCAGAGCCCTCAGTGCCGGCTCAGGATCAGGGAACACACAAACACCTTTTTAGTTTGGTGTTTCCAGCTGCAGCTCCCCAAGGAAAAGAGGACATAATTTGTGTCCTTAACATCACCATCCATTGCAGCCAGAGAAAGAATTTTCAACCCTCATTTTGCTTTTTGTTGTTTTTCACCCTTTGATAATTTAAATCCAGGGTAACTGTAACTGCAGATTTCACTTTTAATCTTTCCTTGATTCCTGCTTTTCCAGCAGATTCTGTGCTAGGGAAAAACAGTTGCATCCCCCGCTTCAGTTCCTTACCAGCTCTCTGAGAAAATTTAAGCAGCTTAATTAGATAGAATGAAGTCTAAATGATTTTAAAACAAAGTAATGGAGAGGCTGAGAATGGGTTTGGCTGGAGCAGCTGGAATCCCCACTAGGTGGGGCACGGCACCACTCCTCAGCCGAGTGCTCCTCACGTATTTCCTTCCTCCTCATGGTTTCTGCACGGCTGCCAAGTAAAATCCAACAGATTGTCCGTGGAAAAGGAACAAATGGCTCCTTGGGAGTGTGGCTTGAGAGCAGAGTGGCACAGGGAGGTCTCTGGGGTGACACCAGTCTGTGGTGATGCCTGAAGGGAAGCCCAGACCTCTGTTCCCAGCCCCTGCCTCACTGCCCACAGTAGCTACCCTGGTTTTTGCCCACTTCTGTGTCACTAACCAGTGTCTCTTTGCTGCAGATTGGCACCCAGAACAGCCTGGAGATCCTGGAGGATCCCAAAGCCGAGGTTGTGGATGAGATCGCAGCGAAGCTCGGCCTCAGAAAGGTCAGGATATGTTGGGTGTCGTGTCTGTCTGTGGCAGGGAAGTGGTCAGCAACTCTCTCCAGCTCCATGGGTTTATCCAAGACACTCTAGGCTACCTAAATCTTGCTAAAGTGTCAGCAGCTGTACATATTTAGGTCCAAAACTCAAATCCAGAGGGTTTTCCTGAGCACACGCCCCTCACAGGGCTGTATAGCTGCAGTAGCAGGGGCAAAGCGGCACAAACTCCATCTTCCCTTTCTTTCCCTTCCAACAGGAGCCATTCCATTGATCATCTCCCTGGCCAGTGCTAATTTGGCCCAGATGGGGCTGGAGTTGCCTTTGTGCTCCGTTTCCAGGAGCTGGGGCTGCCCTTGGCTTGTGTTCCCCTCCTTGGTGCTGCAGGGAGTCAGTGCTGTGTGGGGTTAGGGGTGCAGGTCCCCCTCAGTTCCAGGCTGCAGTGATCCCATCATGGTTCCCTGATTTCCTGACAGCCCTGAACCTGCCCTGCTGTTTTCCGCTTTGGGAGCAGCGTTGGTATGGTGGGAATGCCAGGAATGGGATGTACACAAACAAGACTTGACTTGCTGGAGAAAACCCGCCTGGCAGAAGGCTCAGTGCAGACTGTAAACATCTGGGGAGGGCTTTGTTCTCTCTGATAAGATCCCACCCCTCGCCAGAGGCTGGAGCAAAACTTCTCAGAGTGTTATTTATTTCCATGTTCTCCCATCAGATATTTTTAATCCATGGGACTTAACACGTCACCAAGTGCTGGCTGCAGGCTTTGGTCTGCCTGGGCGCTGGGGGAGTTGGGATCGGTTCTGCCTTGGAAGGGTTAATGGGAGCTGGGGTTGGCACCTGGGTGGAGAGGGATCATGCCAAGGTGTGTGTCCCTGTCACAGCTCTGTGCAAGGGTTGATGCCAAGGTGTTTGACACACGTCACACGTGTGTGAGAGGATTCACTCCGAGGTGTGTTTGTACCACAAAAAGCAGGAATGTGCTTGCTGGGGTCAGTGCTGACTCCAGTTTGGAATGAGTTACTCCAGTATGAGCTTTCTCTTAACCAGTACGTGCAGGGTTCAAACTGGGATTGTGTGAGAGGGTCAGGCTGGGGCCACCTGAGCTGCTCTGTCACCCCCAGGTGCTGGATCCCACTCCAAACTCTCCATAGGAAATGCTGGGGGTAGGAGAGGGTGGTGGCACAGAGGCCTCTTGCAGCCTCCAGATCTTTCCATGAAAAAATATTCCACAGTGAAACCTAATGCTGCAGGTGCCCTGGCTGGCCAGCTGGCATGCTGCTGCTCCTGGAAATGGGATTCCAAGGAGCAAGGCACAGCTGGGAGAGCCATTCCCTGCAGCAGTGTGCACAGGGCTGAGAGGAGCCAAGAACATCGTGTCCTGTGAGCAGAAAATGTCTGAGCTCTTCTGGTTTCCTCTTTCCTTCTTTTTTTTGTCCTTTTTTTCCTTGAAGCAACGTTCTCCATCCCCCATTGCAGGTTGGCTGGATATTTACTGACCTGGTCTCGGAAGACACACGGAAAGGCACCGTTCGATACAGCAGGAACAAGGTGAGATCCAGGTGTGATCCAGTGAATTCCCAATGAATTCCAGCTCCTGAGCCAGGGCTGCAGGTGGCACTGGAGCTCTTGGGAGGTGGGGTTTTCCAGGCACTTCTGAAGGAAAAAGAGCTGGAACCCTTGGAAATGTTAGGGATTGAGCAGTTTGGGAAGCAGGCAGAGCTGTTGGAGCCCTTCACGCCCCTGCTTTGAGGAATTGGGGCTCATGAAATCATGGAATAGTTCAGGTGGGAAGAGACCTTAAGGCCCATAGAGTGCCACCACGGGCAGGGATAACTTCACTGTCCCAGGGTGCTCCAAGCCCTGTCCAACCTGGGATTTCCAGGGATGCAGGGGCAGCCCCAGCTGCTCTGGGCACCCTGTGCCAGGGCCTCACCCTGCTCACAGGGAACAATTTCTCCCTGAAATCTCATCCATCCCTGCCCTTTTTAGGGCTAAGAAAGCTCCAAGGAGTGGAGTGGGATGAGGGACAAACCCAGTGAGGCAGAGAGTGACTCAGAGGATGTTCCCATGGGCTGGGCTTTGTGACACATACGTGGCTCAAACTTCGACCTCCACAGCTTCCTGACCTTGTAAAGCCAGTGATATCCATATTTGGAAAGTGAAACTTGATTTTTCAAAAAAAAAAAAGGTGTGTAGAGGTGGGTGGGACTCAGCTGGGGCAGTCCTGAGGCAGCCCAGAGCTGGGGAGCTGACAGGTCACATTCTTGTCCCGGGCTCCTCAGCAGCTTTCCACGAAAGCGTGTTTTCCTGGGGTGTTGGTCGTTTTCCTTGGCTGCAGCTCAGGGAAATAGGTCTGGGCTACGTCACCTTGTCCTTTGGCTGATTGGAGTCCGTGCTCTCCCCTCAGGACACGTATTTCCTGAGTGCAGAAGAGTGCATCACAGCTGGCAACTTCCAGAACCAGCAGCCCAACATCTGTCGCCTCTCTCCCGATGGGCACTTTGGATCCAAGTTTGTCACAGTTGTGGCTACAGGTACAAACTGGCCTCAGCCCTCAGGCTTCACCTGAATTACCTCTTGGTAGTAGAAGAATATGCAAAAAATCACCTGCTCCCCATCTGTCCTATTTAACAAGGGGTTTGCTCTATCAACTGAAATACTTCCTCATTCTTTGTTTTATCCTCTCTGCAATGCTCACTCATTATTTATTTGCCTGGTTTTTACTCTACAACTGTTTAAAGAGACTTACTTGAGGCTCAGCCCCACCTCTGTGACCCAGAAATCACTCTCTGCCTGCGGCCAGGGCAACAACTGTTGCTCACTTTTTATTTCAAATCCTTAAGCTCCAAATTCTGTTGCCTGGAAGCAGCAGTGCAGAATCACAACACTCCAGAGTTATGGATTAGTTCCTCCTTCAGGAGGGATCTTTACCTCCCTCATGTCGCTGTCAGGGAAACCTGACAGGGAAAAAAATCTGTCAGGGGGAAAAAAAAAAAGTTTGGAAACATTTTTTTGGCTGAGTAAAACAGAAGCTCCTGCAAAGTGCTTATGGTTAAAGCCTCTGGTTTTAGCCATTTTCAGGGAGTCTCCAGAGGGACTGTAGATGGGCTGGGCTGGGAGGGGGGACACTGGCATGTGCTGGGAGGGCTGGAGTGTTCCCAGTTCACTCTGTTCTTCTCCATAGGATGACACATGTCTTCATTTAAACCTTCCCTGGAGCGGAATCGCTGGTTCTGGCTCTGTTTAACACAATGAAAAAACCCTCATGACTTCCAAATAACATCCAGAGTGAAAAGTGAAAGTGGGATGGGACATTGCCTGCCCTGAGCCTGGCTTTGTAAGGGTTCCCAGGGCCTTTTTTTCTGTGAAAAAAGCTCTTTTTTTAGTTAACAGGCCCGTGCCTGTACGTTCCAGCCTGCTAAACACATCCATCTCTCATTAAATATAGATCTGTATATCTCTTTTATACATTTATTTATTTATTTTATTTTTTTATTAAACAAGGTGTTTTACTGAGCAAACACACTGCGTTCAGGCCTTCCCCTGTCCTGGTCTGTTTAATTTCTAGGAGTGTTTGTTCTGGAGCAGTGAGTGATTGAGGTTACAGATCAAAGGGTAGAAAAGGAATATTTCCTCTTTGCTGTTCCAGCTAATTTCATTCTCCTCTGTTCAATCAGCCCAGCAGGTTCTATTTAAACACTCGAGTCCCTCTTTTTGTGCTGCAGAAATGTATTTGGATAGTTTGCCTCAACTTTGCCTTTAAATCCTCCACATGGATTAATTCCTATTCCCTCCTGAATTCCTGGCTTTGGAAATAGTAACGTTTTCCTACCATCTGCCTCCCTCCTCTCTTTCCAGTTGTATTCCAGTGACACATGACCTGATGTTGCTTACATTATCCAAATGAAAGTGCCAAACATGTGATCCTTCCATCAGCCAGGCTCCTAATTCCCACTTTCCATGTCAGATTTCCACCAAACCATCCAGTACAGGCTGAGAAAACACTGTTCAGGCCTGGCATGGCCAAGTGATCTGCAGCTCAGGGATTCTTGGGAGTGAAACAGGGCCACAGGATCTGCGTGCCTGAGTTTGGTTTGGAAAAGGAGGAGAAACCTGCAGGGTAGTGGAGGGTGATGCTGTCAGAGCCCCCAAAAGGGTAGCTCCTCCTCCTTGGAGCTCGTGGCAGAGCATCCCTGCTGTTCCCTGGGCTCTGTGCTCTTGGGATAATTGTGGAAATGTCTGTGGCTATAAAAATGTGCAGTTTAGAGGGAATTCTTGCTTAAAATTCTTGCCATGCAGCCCCAGCAGCAACTTCATCTCAGTATTCATCTCTGTTAGCTTTGTGTTTAATCATGGACTCTTGGAATTGTTAAGGTTGGAAAAGAGCTCCAAAACCATCAAGTCCAACCTTAGAGCTGCTCTTCCAGAGTTACACCAGGGAAATCACCCTGTGCAGGATTTCCAGGAAGAATTTATTCTCGGGAAGGGTTGTGAGATGGAGCCCCCACCCCTGGAGATGTTGGCCTGGGTGACAACGTGTGGATCAGTCACAGATCAACCTCGGTGATCCTGGGATCTTTAACCATGCTCTCCTCCTGCAGGTGGTCCTGACAACCAGGTGCACTTTGAGGGGTACCAGGTGTCCAACCAGTGCATGGCCCTGGTGCGGGATGAGTGCCTGCTGCCGTGCCGGGACGCGCCCGAGCTGGGCTACGCCAAGGAGTCCAGCAGCGAGCAGTACGTGCCTGACGTCTTCTACAAGGTGAGGGCTGAGGGGCTGCCCAGCTCTGGGCTGTGCCCCTGGGTCCAAGCACTGGTCCTGAGGAGCAGCAGGGAGAATTTGGACCCGCTCTGGATGCACAATATTCAATGTCATGGAGTGGTGGAATGGTTTGGGTTGGGAGGGACCTTAAAGCTCATCCCATTCCATCCCCTGCCACCTTCCACTGTCCCAGGGTGCTTCAAGCCCCATCCAACCTGGCCTTGGACTCTTATAGGGCAGCCCCAACTTCTCTGGGTAATCTGCCTGGGCCTCATCCCCCTCACAGGAAAGAATTCCTTCCCAATGTCCCATCCAACCCTGCCCTCTGGGAGTGGGAAGCCATTGCCCCTGTCCTGTCACTGCACCCCTTGTCCAAAGTCCCTCTCCAGATTTCTTGGAGCCCTTTTAGGCACTGGAAGGGAGTCTCAGGTCTCCCTGGAGACTTCTCCAAGTAAATATCTCCAGGTGAATACCCCCTCCTCTGGATTCATTCCAGCAGCTTCATGTCCTTCCAGTGCTGAGGAGCCCAGAGCTGGAGGCAGCTCTGCAGGAGGGGTCTTGGAAGGGCATGAGGTGTCACTGCTGTCCCTGCCTGCTGCACTTGGGGTTGTTGGTGATGGATGGAATGTCATCATTCCCTTGCCAGTTGTTCTGGAGCCCTTCAGCCCCTCCTGTGCCTGCATGGCCGAGCTGGGAGCTCTGGATCAGGCTCCCTGCGAGTGCCGATAGCGCTGCCAGCCCAGGGCTCCTGGTGCCCCATGAGCAGGGACAGAAGAGTTAATTAATGGCACTGCTGGCTGGCTAATTAGCCATCCATCACCCCGTGTGTTATCTCCTTCCTGTCCTGTCTGCTCCTGCTGCCTGTGGTAAAGCTGTCCTTTAAAGAGCACAGGACAAGGAACGCTGCCTTTGTTTGGGAGGAGTGGAATGAGGGGATTGTGCTCCGGGAGTGGGAATGGAGCTGATCAGGGTGTTCTGCATGCCCTGAACCTGGGACTGGGAAGTGCTGGCTTCCTTCTGAACCTCCATGTGCCAGACTGCTGGCTGGCCTTGACCCCACCTGGAAACAGGGAACACCTCTGGGCTGAATCCAGCGCTGGAGAGGGAGTGCAGATGGAATCCCGCTCTCTCTGGAGCAGGCAGCTTCCTCCTAGGGGCTGATAAGCAGAGCTGGGTGTGCAAAGGCTGGCCCTGAACGTGAGGAGGGTGAGATCATCTCTGGCATGCCCCCATCCCACCGTGGAGCAGCCCAGGCCGTGCCACACTGGGGCAGCCTCGCAGGAGGTCCTGCAGGTCTGGGGCCCACATGTGGCCCACCCGGGGTGCTGGGAGCAGCAGGAAGCCAGTGGGTGTTCCCACCAGGGCTTCACTCCCATCTCTAATCTGAAGCAGGGAGATAAACAAAATGGGAACGGATGGCTCCAGCCTCCCATGGAAATTTCCAACATCCACTGATTCACTGGGTCGGGCTGCAGCTGATTTCATGTTTCAGAGCTTCTCTCCCCGATTGCCCTTTCCAGAGCGCTCGAGGATGGCCCCGCCGGGTGGGATTCTCCCTCAGCCTCCAATGGATTTGGCTCTAGGATCCCTCAATTATTTTTGAATGTTCTTAAATCTGTGGAAAGCTTAGTCACTCCTGGCTTGGGAAACCTTTGGGGTCCCATTAAATGTGCAAGGCTTGAGGTCAGAGACACTACCTCATCCTGGGATGGTGACAGCAGCCGTGTCCGAGCCCCGGTGAGCTCCTGGAGGAGCAGGAATCTGAGCAGGAATCTGGTGGCACAGGATGGAATCTTTGGGGTCCAGTACCTTGCTCTCCCTTTGTCCCCAGTCTGTGATGTGGGGTCCCCTCTGTGCTGCTCCCCCCAGCCAGTTTTTGGGAGAAAGCTGCACTTTGGAGTAGTTGTTGTTTCCTCTGGGACTGTGCAGAGAAAAGTCCATGTGCGTTCCCATGCAATATCCAAGTATTCATCCGAAAAGCCCTTTAGGATGAAAGGAGCTCTACAAATTAATTCTAATTGGATGAGGACCAGGAGGCTGATGTTTGTGGAGTGGGGATGTATTTATAGAACAGCCAGATGTGAGGCAGGACCCGTGGAACTCAGATCTGTCCGAGGGCAGCGCGGTGGATTCGCCTCCAGATTGTGAATGGGAAAAGGGGCTGCTTTTCTTCCATGGAAGTGGGAAAGCTGATGGCACTGGCATTGTCCTGTGGTTTTCCTGAGCCTGCAGCTGGGTGGTTTCTGTATTTCTTTACCATGCTCTTTATGTTGGCCCCTGGCCTGCTGCTCCAAGGAGCCACCCCCATGGAATTGGCTTTGGACCTGCAGCCGTTGCTGTCCTGGCTCAGGAGGGGAGAGCTCTGCCCCAGTGGGGAACTCGAGGGGTTTGGGGACTGTGAGAACAAGTTCCTTTGCTCTGAGGTGCCTCCCCAGGTGAGATTAGCCAGGAGGAATAAGGGATAAATGGATCGCTGCTGGCTTCCAGGGGTGTCTGGGAAGCATCAGGGCCCAGCACTGGTTCCAGCTGGAACAGGGCATAACCAGCACGTGCTGCTTGGCCAGCTCAGCACACAGAGCTCAGGAAGGAGTCCAGGATGTGCAGACACGGACACAGATCAGGGTAAGGACTGTAAGTGAAGATGATGATGCTGCAATGGCCACTTCACCCAGTTTCTGAGCTGGATGAGGGTGAGCCCAGCTGAATATTCCACACGATTTTCCATCCTGTCTTCTGTCCTTGAGCAGCCTCCTCTGTCCATCTGGTTTTAGGAAACAGCTGGATTGATTTGGATTTCATTGAGAATGTACCTTGGGTTGATATTCAGCACTGGGGGAGTGCTCAGGGTGCAGCTGGGGGATCCCTCCCTGGGCTGCTGCACCCCAGCCCAGCTGTCACCTCCTCCCAGTCCACTGGAGCTCTGCAGTGCTGAACTGCTCCACCATTAGCTTCATCAGCTGTGGGAAGAGATTCCTGATGTTTTACAGAGCTTTAAAACTCCTGGATAATTGGATTTGGGGGCTGGCTGGCTTTGTCTCTTATCACAGGTATTTGTGACAGCTCAGCGCAAACACGATGTCATCGTCATCCTCACAGTGAATTGCATTTTCCAGCTGCCTTAACATCCCCCCAGAGTTCCTTTAGGATGGTTTGATGTGCCTCCAGAGTTTCTTTGGGATGGTTTAACATTCCCCCAGAGTTTCTTTGGGGTGGTGTAAGACAAAGGCCCTTTACAAGCGTTGTGCAAGAGCCCTTTGCCCTCGAGTCCTGCACGTGCTCTGAGCTCTGCTGTGGCTGAGCCGTGTCTGAGCCCTGGCCTGGCACCAGTGACACGTGTCCCATCCCTCCCTGGGACAACCCGAGCCAGGGCCCTGCTTTTATGAGAGCCCAGCAGGAGCTCTGAGGCAGGCTGTCCCTCCATGGCATTGGAAATCCTCTTCCCAGGGACAGCCAGGCTCGGGGAGTGTTCACTGACGGGGAGGGAAGGACTTCCCTGGCTGCCTTCCTTCCCACCAGCTCATGAGCCGCCTTAGCCTCAAATGTCCCAGCTGCTGCGGGGAGGAGGATGCTGGATTAGCTCAGCAGGAGTCTCCTGGGAAGGGTTTAACTCTCCCTGACCTGTCACTTGCTCTTGGAGGAGTCACTTTGTTTCTGCACCTCAGCCCGTGCGAGGGGCAGGAGTGCCCGGGAAGGCGCCTGCGAGTCAGCAGGGGGAAGAGCAAAGCTGGGATTCACTCACACATGGAAGGACAGATGGCTGCCGAGCTCTGCCGTGCCTTCAGCAGAGGGAGCAGGTCGGGAATGACGGCGTGGGATGCGGGATGCTCACGGCACAGGACGGTGACAGCAGCGTGGGGTGGTGACAGGGGGATGCTCACAGCTGTCCTGGGACGTGGATCCTGAGGCTCCCTCCTGGCTGGCAGCTCCCCTCACCCTCTGTGGGTAACCTGAGGCCACCCAGAAGTTTTTCCATCGTGCCAAGGTGTCTGTGTTCCCACCCTTTTCCTGTTCTCCCTCGTCCCTGTGCAGCTCCTGCCTCCAACAGTGGCTTGAAGGGCTCTAATCCCAGCCTTGATGCAATCTCCACTGGGGTGATGCATTGTCCAGACCCTCCAGGCCTTGCTGCTGGATTTTCGTCCTGAAGCCAAATGCTCCTCACTGCATTAACCCCTTCCTGGCCTCCCTTTGGAGCTGCTGCCACTGGGCTTTGGGGGTCTCAGGCTGCAGCAATAACAGGATGCTGGGAGGGTCCTGATGATGCCAAGCTCAGGAGAAAGATCTTTCTCCCAACAATCCCAACTTGATGTTCATTAAGGCCTTTAAAGTATAATTAAATAATCATGGTAGTGGGAGGGGAATGTTGGGGTTTGAGGGGACTGTCCTGTCAGGATTAGGGGACTTGAGGGGAGCAAAGTTCCAGTCTGTGGATGTCTTGGAGGCCTCAGGAGCATGCCATGAAAAAGCAGGCATTTAACATGGAAATCCCCAGAGGGGGAGATTAAAGCCAACAGGTGCTGGAAAAATGTTTCTGCATATTAGAACTTAATTAGATTGGAAAATAAATTCCAGATGGGCTAATTATGCCTGAGTTGTTGCAGGTCCCTTCATGCAGGGGCAGGATTGTGTTTGGGAAGCTGATTGGATCTGATTCCTGTCTCTTGTGGTATCACTGAGATCTAGAAGCAGGTTGGCTCTGGGGTCCTGTGATCTCCCAAAAAAAGGCTCCACAGCTCCTCCTGCTCCTGTCGGAGCCAGAGAGATCTGAGGCCACAACCTGTCATGTGCGAGGAGCAAAGATCCTTATCAGGATTGCCTTTCAAAGGCGCTTCAAAGACTGGAAGGGAGATTTTTTACAGAGGGAACAGTTCCTGGGGACAGGGGTGCTGGGGAGGGGGTCGGGAAGGGAAGGGGGGCTGTGCCTGGAGGGGAGCAGCGTGCTGGAGCCTGCTGGGGCGAGGTCTGGCTGGGAGAGGGGTGGTGCTGGCTGCTGCTCCGCATAGCTGTGCTGTGTAAACACCGGGGAGAGCGGGGGAGTGGTGTTCTCCGGGAGAAAACACGGCTGGGAGAGAGGGGAGGCAGTCCTGGAGTCAGCCGTGGGCAGCAGCGCCCTGCACGGTGCTCCCTGGCCCAGCCCATGGAATGCTGCTCCCATCCCACATGGGGAGAGCGGGGCTTTGTCACCTTTGGGAGGTGACAGCTCCAGATCCAGCTCCCGCCACCGAGGGCCCATGGATTGTCCAGTACAACGTCCCTGCCTGGGAGTTATGGGCGTATGATTTATGTGGGGCTCCATGAATGATTTATGCCACGTTAAGTGATGATTTAGGGAGAAAACACAACCCCCTCGTACGGAATCTTTAATGAAAAGTGTCAGTTCTCCGGGATTTATTTCCGAAGCGGCGTTTGAACCCGGCGTGTTTGACATCAATCACGTCTAATTGTCAGGTTATGATTAATGAACATATGCCGGCCGTTTGTCTGCCTAATTAAACTTTATGTTCCCTTCGTCTGGCAAAGCAAAACAAGTTTACGCCATGGGATGTGCTGGTTCCAAGGGTCTGGGTGCGAGGAAGTGCCTGGATTCCAAATTCTCAGATGAAGAGTTGGTTGAGGCACTCCTGGATTTGCAGAAAGGCAGATTTGCCTGGGCTGAGGAGGCAGAGGTGACCTGTCCCTCTCTTTGAGATGGAGCTGCTGCCTAAATGGTATTTAAAATCATGGAATCGTGGGATACCTGCAGTTGGAAGGGATGCACAAGGATCATGGAGTCCAACAACCCCAAGAATCCCACCTTTACACTCCATGGATGATTCCAAGCCTCTCTCTAGTGGGAGACAAGCCCAAGGTGATTTGTGACTCCACAGTCTCTTGGCTCACAAGGAAACGGAGACCCTGATTCCAGAGATGCTGGAATTACAGAGATCTCCAGCCCCAGGGAGCAGCAGGGAATTGGGCAGCCCAATTGGGCAGCCCCTGGATGGGAACCACCCATCCAGGTTCAGGATTCTGCATGAGCATCTCCAGGGCAGGATCCCTTGGGCTTCACACCACTTCCATGCTCAGCAATAACCCAACTCTTTTTCTTTCAGGACATAGACAAGTTTGGGAACGAGATCACCCAGCTGGCTCGCCCGCTCCCGGTCGAGTACCTCATCATAGACGTGAGTATTCCCTGCACGTGTTTGCTTCCCACTGGAGATGCTCACAGGAGAGCAAACTCTGAAATTCCCACTGGAGGGGATTCCTGACACAGATTATCCTCCTCTGCCTGCTGCTGCCAGGCATTGCCAGCAGGGAGGTGGCTGTCCTGCTCCGTGGTGGGGTCGGTGTGGTGCCAGGAACACGTTTGTTTTCCAGGAAAACACTGCCTGGTGCCTTATCAAGGCTCTGAGCTGGCCCAGAGCCACATGGCCGGGAAGCAGCAGCCCTATGGACCCGTGTCCCGGGCACTGCCTAATGAGGAAACTCCAGAGCAGCAATTAGGGATCCATCTCCTTTGAGTGACTCAGCAGGTTGTCCAGAAATGCCTTTTCTTGGAGGAGGGAATTCACTCTGGCACGGCTTGGCCGGAGCAGAGCTGCTGCCAGGCACGGCACAGCTCAGCCCCAGGGCTGGGAAACAAAGTTACAGTGTGGAAGGCAGGAAAGCAAATGATTGGGATGCCAGATGATACTGCTGGAGTTGGAGGTGGTGCCAACAACCATTAGATCCACCTGGAGCAGCCTCTCGGGTCCAGCTGCCCCTGGCACAGGCAGTGCCAGAGCACGGGAATTCCTGCAGGAGTGAAGGCACCTGTTCCTGGGGTACCTGGGGTGTCGTGGGATGAAAACAGAGGGGTAGAATGTGGATTAGGATCCCCCACAGGACCTCCCTCCTGCAGCAGCTGCCTGGCACAGGGCACAGCTGTGCCAGAATTGCTGTATCCCAGTGACCTGTGCAGAGAGGGATGCTCTCCATGGCATCTGTCAGGACCATACCCATCATGTCCCTTCAGCTTCCTTAGAAAGGGAGCCAAGGGGTGTGGTGGTGGAATATCACTCTAAATTAAATTAAAGGCCATCAGATCCCTGCAGGATGCCTCACTGTTTGGCTGAGCTGGGATCATAGCCATGGCTGTTCTCAGCTATCTGGACTTGCTTCCCATATCCCACTGGTCTCTGATTATCCTTCCTTAGATTTTTTCTTTTTTTTTTTTTTTTTTTTTTTTTAGATTACTACAACTTTCCCCAAGGATCCAGTCTACACTTTTTCTATTTCTCAAAACCCATTCCCCATCGAGAACCGCGATGTGCTGGGAGAAACTCAGGTGAGGGGAGATTCCTGATGGGATTCCTGGGTTCCCTGGGGCTGGGCTCTGCCTCCCTTGTGCTCACTGACATCTGCAGAGGGACAGCTGTGCCCTCGAGTCACCCCTTCCTGGCTCAGCCTTCCTGGTCCTTCCTGCACGGAGCAGTGTCTGCATGCCAATGCTGCTGCCACATCCACGATGGGATCAGGGCTCCCTGTGCCTGCCAGGCAGCTCCACAGGGGCCAGGGGGCTCCAGCCCCATGCTGGCAGCACAAACCTGCTGAGGCTGGGCTCTGTTCCTGCTCCCTTCTCTTCCTGAATTGAATCCTTAAGCACAGAAAGCCGTTCCTGCAAGAGGTCAAGGCAGAGGATGGGATGGGATGTCCCTTTTTCTGTAGGAGCAAGGCTGGAGTTGCCTGGCTTCCCCTCAGCACCTCTTGGATCTGAGATCAGCTCTGTGGGTGCTGGGGTTGGTCAGGAGGAGCTCCTGTGGGCCCAGAGATCATTTTTCAGTCAGTTGGGTGGGGATCTGATTTTGGGAATGTCCCTGCACATTGCAGACAATAGCCAGAGGAACAGGAATATCTGTTAGTGGATCCAAATGGGAATTGACTTCTCTTCATTATTGTCCCTCTCCCCAGGACTTCCACAGTTTGGCCACATACCTGTCCCAAAATACTTCCTCCATTTTCCTAGACATCATTTCTGATTTCCATCTGCTCCTCTTCCTGGTCACAAACGAGGTCATGCCTCTGCGGGTACGTAAGGGGGCTGGGAGGGTCCTGTCCCCACACCATCCCCCCCATCCCAGGCCCTCAGCCCCTCCAGGGGTCCCTCAGGAGGGTGGAGGTGACCATTCCTGCCATGCCATGGCCCTGGGCAGGGCCTTGTGCTGGCTCTTCCCGACCAAGCTGTTGGGAGAAGGCTTAAAGAGTTTTAAAACCTTTTTTAAACTAAACACAAAATCCCTGAGCTGCTGGGAGCACTGAGGGGGGTTGTTGTCCACATGATCCCAGAGCCAACTTGGCTGCAGCTCCCAGAGCTGGAAATGTTTTAAAAATTATCTCAGAGTCAGGAATTCGGTGGGAACAATGAGGAGATCAGAGCCCCCGGAGCTCAAGGCCAGCGAGGTCCTGGCTGTGCAGCTCTGCTGCCCTTGGCCGGGCACTGGGGCCTGGCAGCTGCCCCGGAGCTTCCCGGGGAGATCCAGCTGGGCCGTGTTTGCAGAGGCCGCGCATGTGCGAGGCAGCCGGGATGACCGTGGGCAGCTGGAGATCAGGATGGGAGCAGGGATGGGGGCTGGAGTGCTCCAGCGTGGAAGGATTGCTCCCCTGGAGGGTGGGACTGGCCCCAGGGGTAGGGAATAACTCCTGGGGGCAGAGGAGAGGAGCTCTGGGGGTGTTGGGATCTGTCTGAATGCTGGGGAGCAGAAGGATAAACTGGGGCACCCCAAGGATGTTGGGAAACGGAGAACAGCTCACATTCAGGGTCCTGCCTTGCACTGGAGTGCTCATGTCCCACCTGTGACTTCCAGGACAGCATCAGCTTGTTGCTGGAAGCCGTGAGGACCAAAAATGAGGAGCTTGCACAGACCTGGAAAAAATCAGAGCAGTGGGCGACCATCGAGCAGCTCTGCAGTAAGAGGGGGGGTCCCTGGGGCAGGGTGTCCCTCAGGGAGGGGGGTCCCTTGTCCCTTGGCTGAGCTGGCTTGGGAGCTGCTCCCAAGCTGCCACAGGGGCTACACTACAGGAGGCTTGTGAGGAGGAGGCTGTTTCTTGGTCATGGGATCCTGGAATAGTTTGGCTTGGAGGGGATCTCGAAGTTCCTCTCCCAGGTTGCTCCAAGCCCCACACAAGCTGGCCTGGGGCAGGGCTGGTGAGGGGGTGCAGGGTGGGGTGCGCAGCAGGATGATGCCAGCCCTGGCCCGGGCTCTCTCCCGCAGGCACGGTGGGTGTCCCTCTGCCGGGACTGCAGGAGTACGGCGCCATGGGCGGCTCGTCGCACGCCGTGGCCGCGGCCATGTGGCCCTGCCAGCACTGCACCTTCATGAACCAGCCGGGCACGGACCACTGCGAGATGTGCAGCCTGCCCCGCTCCTAGCCCCGCTCTGCCCGGAGCCATCCGGGGCGGCGCCTGTCCCTTCCCTCTCCTCCCTGCAGCTTCCAGCCCGGGCTGTGGAGCCCGGCACGGGTGGCTCCAGGCACGGGTGACTCCGGCCCCCCGGTTACTCCTGGCTCCCTTCTGGGTGCTCCCAGCCCGGAGAACCAACGCTTTCCTCAGCCCGTGCCTGGGCTGGCTCCCCACCGCCCTCAGCTGCTGCCAGCCTGCCCTGGGGGAGCTGGGGGGCTTAGGGAGCTGCCCGTGCCCGCTTCCTACCCGAGGGGAGAGGGAGGCTTTGGCATCTCCCTGCCCACAGCTTTGCTCTCATTCCCTGCCCGCCTGAGTGCCTGGATCCTGACAGCTCCGGCACTGACCGTCTCCGGTGGCATGGGCAGGTGGCTGTCACGTTCCCAGAGTAGGACAGGCACCCCTGGACACCGAGCATGGGGTGGGCACGTGCCAGCTCGTAGCTTGGTGAGCTCTGGCACCCCGTGGGGGCTGCAGGAGGGGCATCCCCTCAGGGTGCCGTGTCCCCCCACTGTGCATGGTTGGGCTCCCAGGGAAGGGTTGCAGGGCAGCCACGTAACTCGGGCACCCACCTGGCCTCCATCGTGCCCTGGGAGCCAGTCCTGCAGTTGGTGCCTTCCCATCCCTCCGGAGCGTGTCCTGGCCAGAGCTGGGGCTCGAGGGTCTTGCCCCCCAGCCTCCCTTCAGCCCCCAGCTGGGGCTGTCCTGGGCACCGCTGGGCAGGGGAGAGGGGCAGGTGGATGCTGGAGGGGCTCAGCCCTCCTCTCACAGGGCCTCTGACCCCCAGACCCATCCTGGAGCTCCCCAGCCCTGGCTCTGGTTCAATCCTGGGGGCAGCGGTTCCAGCACTGCCCCGTGTCCCCTCATGGGAGGGGTCCAGAGGGCCTGTCCTGCTCCAGGACAGCACTGCCCACACCCCAGTGGGGCAGGGACTCCCCGCCCCTCGCTGGGGCTTTCCAAAGGCTTCATCCCAAGGCCCGGCTCCGGGCTGCGGTTGCTTTTCCCCTGGGTGTGCTGGGGTTTGGGGGTGCAGCTCTGGGAGCGCCCGGGCCGGGCTGGGCTGACCCAGGCACGGGGGCTGCAAGTAACGTGGAATAAAAGCACCTCAAACCAGAGCCTCCTGCACTCTGTCACCTGTCCTGGGGTGCTCCACACTCCCAACGGGAATGGGGGAATGCTGGGCGAGGATGGGGCTGGGATGTTCTGTGTCCCCAGTGGAATATGGGGAACCTTGTGTCCCATCACTGTCTCCTGCACTCTGTCACCTCGGGTGAAGCTGGCTCTGTTCCCAATGGGAATGTGGGGACAGTGTGCCCCACCACGGTGCCACCTCTGCTGTGTCATCTGTGCCAGGATGGGACCAGGATGCTCCATGTTCCCAGCTGGAACAGGGGGACACAGCCTCCCGTCCTTTGTCACCTGCCGGGACGCTCCTCATTCCCCGCGGGAACCGGGGCACCCTGCTCCCCGTGGCCGTGCCACCTGCACTCCATCACGGCCGGGCCGGGCCGCTCCGCATTCCGCCGGGGCTGTGTGTCCGGGCTGTGTCCGCGGTCTGTTTGCAATCAGCCCCGGAGCCGCGTGCGGCCGGGCCCGGTGCCAGCCCCAGGCTGGAGCAGGGGGAGCGGGAGCGGCGGGAGCCAGAGCGGGGAGCGCAGCCCGGCGAGCGGCCGCGGCAGCGGGGCCGGGGAGGTGGCACCTGCCCTGGGGAGGGACAGCAGCCCCGGGGGACACGGGGACATGGCCCGGCTGCTGCTCCTCCTGCTGCTCGCCGCTCTGGGCTGCGCGGCCAGACCGGGCCGGCGGCCGGCGCCGTGGGACGATGGAGCTGACGGTAATTCCCTTCCCACCCTCGGGACCCCTCGCACCGGGGCTGGGCACGGGGAACGGCCCGGCTGTGGGCCCGGGCTCCGGGGCTGGGTGCTCCTGGGGGCTGCTCGTTGTGCAAGCTCGGCCCTTCCAGCCCAGAGACCCCCGGCGAGGGGCTGCGCCAACCTTACGCTGGTGCTGGACAACTGGAAATTCGCCATCACCTCCCAGCTGAGAAACCTGCTGCTGTCCGACCACCAGACCGTGCTGCCCGACTACGGCCGGTGAGGGGCCGGGGTCCCTGGGGGGATATTTGGGGTCCCTCGTGGATTTCTGGGGGTCCTTGAGGGCTTTCTGGGGGTCCCTCCCCTCACGGCGCCGCGCCCGCAGGATCCCGGCCCTCTCGGGGGCCCTGGATGAGCTGTACCGGGATTTCCGCGGCCTGAAGGAGCAGCTGGGCCGGCTCTCGGATCGCTTCGCCCACCTCGAAGCCTCCGTGGAGCAGCTGAGCCGGGCCCGGGGCGCTGCAGGGCCCCCGCGCCGGGGAGGGGTCCCCCAAAACCCCCGGAGGGTCCCCGGGACCCCGCCGTGAGAGACCCCCGCCCGGGCCCGGGGCTCGGCCAGGCTGGGGGACAGGGGCAGGGCTTGGGGGGGCTCAGACCAGCCAGGCTGGGGACACAGGGGCAGGGCTGGGAGGGCTCAGGTGGGGTGCATCATTTTGGGGAGGTTTCAGTAAAACGGGGTGCGGAGACATCACTTGGGGAGGCTCAGGCTGGGGGGCTCAGGGTCGTCGCTTGGGGGTCTGAAGCCGGGGGGCTCAGGGTTATCACTTGGGGGGGGTCTCAAGCCGGGGGGCTCAGGGTCATCGCCTGGGGGCTCAGCCAGACTTTTGGGGGGTCTATCCCTGTGGGTCAGGGTCAGTTCGGGGGGGGTCTCTGCCCCCCTCGCTGGTCGCACCCGGCCCTTCTCTCTCTGTCTCTCAATAAAGCCACTGTCGCCAGTACCGCCTCTCTGTTTTCTCCCACCGCGTCGGGATGGGAGGGGGGTCACTCATGGGGCGGGGGTTCCTCCCCTCCCGGTACCGACCGCCGGTACCGCCCCCCCGTCCCGCGCCGCTTTACGGCCTGTCGTAAACTCCCCCCCCGCCCATTGCGGCGGCCGCCGCGCAGCCGTAAAGCGGAGCCGCCCGCGCCCCCCGCCCGGTACCCGCGGCCCCTCCGGGAGGGATTGGGGGGGCGGGATGGGGGGCAGAGGGGCGGGGGTTTGGGTGGGGGGCTGCGGGCTGGGCGGGGATGGGTCCGGGGTGGGGGGCTGCCAGGGAGAGCTGGGCTTGGGGAGGGGCTGGGGGGGGTCTCAGTATGGGGGGGCTGTGGGACAGGGTCTGGGGTACAAGGCATGTGATGGGCGTGTGTCGGGGGGCGTCTGAGGTACAAGGACTGTGATCTTGGGGGGTCTGGGGGCTCTGAGGTACAAGGACTGTGATGTGGGGGGGTCGGGGGTGGTCTGGGGTATAAGCACTGTGATGTGGGGGATCTGGGGTGGGTCTGGAGGGTCTGGGGTACAAGGACCATGATGTGGGGTAGTCGGGGGTGGGTGTGGGATACAAGGACTGTGATGTGGGGGATCTGGTGTGGGTCTGGAGGATCTGGGGTACAAGGAGTGTGATGAGGGGGATCTGGGGTGGGTCTGGGGTACAAGGAGTGTGATCTGGGTGGGTCTGGGGGCCGTGGAGGTGGGACTGGGGGGCTGAGGTTGATGTTTGGGAGGGGGCTGCTTGTGGGGCTGGGTCTGAGGGTCTCAGTCAGGGGGGAAGGGGCTGTGGGGCACAGGGGTCTGCAGGGCTGCGTCAGCACACACTGCCCACCACTCGGGGGTCCCGGCTCAGCCCCTCACAGCCTCGGTGCCCCCTCCCCACGCCCCCAGGCCGGCACCATGGCGCAGGTGGGGCACAGGGTGGATTACCTGGCCGGATTCTGCTGCCCGGTGGGGGGGCTGGTGGCAGGCAAGCCGCGGGTGCTGTGCCACGAGAACGAGATCTACCTCTCCAACGGCACCGAGTTCGTCTACGTGTACGACCAGGAGGGCAAAGTGCTCAAGGTGAGGGGCTTGGTGGGGTGGGGGTTCACTGTGCCCCCGATCCCGTGGGGACAGCCCTTTCCCTACCCCTGGATTCCCTCTGTCAGCATCCAACAAACAAACCCTACAAGCAGCACCCCTTGCTGTGGGGTTTGTTGGGGTTTGGGGGTGCTGCCAGCTGGCCCCTCTCCCAGTCCTGTGGGACACACCGACTGCACAGGGGCTTCTCTCCCCCAGGCCTGGCTGCTGTCCCCGCTGTCACAGCGCCCTGACTGACACGCTGCTGCCTTTGTTAATTTGTTCTGATTACCATTTCTAAGAAATCCACCGCTGTATGAGCGGGATCTGCCTCCCACACTGCGCTCCCGCTCGGCAAAGTAGAGCACGTACCCTGCTCCCTGTTTTCCTTCCCCTCAGGGAGCGGGAATGACAGGCTGCCTCAGCCCCTCTCCCACCCCCCAGCCCAGGAACACCCAGCTGGGTGCTGCCCAGGGATCCCTTTGTCCCTGGAAACCGCTGTGGATCCCCCTCTGCAGGGAGCCGCCTTGTCCCAGCCGCCCGCGCGGGTGCCGTGGGAGGTGACATTTGGTTGTGTCCCCCCTGCCAGGCCGTGTTCCGCTGCCCTGACCAGGTGTGGCACGTGGAGCTGCTGCCCCAGCCCCGGCAGCTCTACATCCTGTGTGCCCACAGCGGGATCTACTGCGTGTCCCTGGAGCAGCAGAGCAGGTGAGCAGGGGTGACCCCATCCCAGGGCTGCCCTGCCTGTCAGGCTCTGGATCCGTCTCTGCCGGCGCTAACAGCTCTCCTGCAGGAGCTCACTTCCCAGGGCCGGGCAAAGAGGCGGCCAAGGCACACGCTGGCTGCTCCCCTCGCCTTGGCTCAGAGCTCTTCCCTGTTTTCCCAAAGGTTAATGGAGCAGACGGACGGCGACGGCCAAGAGAGCAACGGCCCCTCCGGCGTCTTCCCGGTGGAAGCGGACGCCTGCATCTTCCCCGACGCCAGCCTGAGCATGTTCACCCTGCTCAGCACCTTCGTCATCACGCTGGCCCAGGACGAGGGCAAGTGGTGGATGCGGCTGCACGAGCTGCCGCGCCCGGAGCAGGACGGGCCCCCGTACCGGCAGGTCAGCCAGGTGGAGTTCTGCCCCGGGAGCCCTCCCGGGGACGGCGCGGGGGACGCGCCGCCCTCCTGCTTCCTGCCCGTGCTGTGCTGCGCGGCCGCGCCCGGCACCCAGGGGCTCTGGTGCTCGGGGGGCTTCGTGCTGGAGGAGCCCCTCTTCAGCCTCCTCTTCGGCATCGACGTGGCCATGCTGGAGTCACCCATGATCCTGTGCGGCTTCCCGGACGGGCAGCTCTGCTCCGTGCCCCTCAAAGCCCTCAGCTCCTCGCCCGCCGCCGACGGCTGCCGCGACGTGTCCACGCCGGCGCCGCCCGTGAAGATCCTGCACCACCTGGAGGAGCCTATCGTGTTCATCGGGGCGCTGCGCACCGAGCGGCGCGGACACGACGACGACGACGACAATGACGACGACACCGACACCGAGGCGCCCGCGGGCGAGCCCGGCTGTGACTGCGTGGTGGCCGTGGGCCACTACGGGAAGATGGTGGCGGTGAAGGCGGATCAGCGGGAGGAGGCCACGGTGCCCGAGCTCAGGGAGTATTACCTGCGGGGCCCCATCCTGTGCGCGGCCTGCGGCAGCGGCTCCCGCATGTACTACAGCACCCACTCCGACATCTCCGCCGTGGACCTGGACTGGGCGGGCGACTCCTCGGACCCCGAGGACACGGAGAGCGGCGCCGGCGTGCTGCCCCCCGTGCTGTCCCCGGCCAGCCTGAGTATCTGTAGCGTGGTGGCGCTTTCCTTGTCCTCCCGGGCCTCAGAAGGTACTGGGGGCAGCAGGGTGGGATCTCAGCTCTCCTCTCTTTCCAGCTCTGTGTGGGGTGGGTGGGGCTCCATCTTTCATCTTTGTTGGCTCGCCTTGGTTTTGTAAGTTGTTCTTGTCCATTGTGATTCCTGCTCATCCCTGCTCATTCCCAGTCCCTCAGCTTGGCATTGCAGGAGGTCGCCAGCCCTGGCAGCTGTGGGGCAGCCCCAAGCCAGTTCAGATCAGGCTTCCTCCAAAATGAGGTGTTCAGTGTGCCTCTGGACTGGCTGCCCACAGAGCCTGTGCCACCAGCAGGTCCCCTGTGTGACAGCTGGGTGCTGCTGCCCTTGGCCAGGCACAGGGTGGTGTCCCCTCTCAGAGCTCTGTGTGTGAGCAGGTTGTGCTGTGGTGATCCACGTCTGTCTCCATCACATCCCACTTCCCTCAGGAAGCAGTGCCATGCTGCTTCCTGTGCCCCCCACCTCAGCCATCCAGGAAGGCCCTGCTCCCTTCCTGGCCCCTGACCCCCCTGCCTGTGCCCGCAGGGGAGTCGGAGCTGTTGGCCCTGTCGGCCAAGGGCCGCCTGGTGTCCTGTGGGCTGTGCAGCCCCGAGGAGCCGGACGTGGAGCTGACCCCAGCTGAGATCGGCCGGAGGATCAAGGAGCTGCTGTCGGGGATTGGGGACACCTCAGAGAGGTAAAGGTGGCATCAAGCTCAGGGTTGTGCAGGTCATTGCCAGTAATTAATTATGGTTTGGGTAAGAGAGACCTTAAAGCTCATCCCATTCCACCCCCATGGGCAGGGACACCTTCCACTATCCCAGGTTGCTCCAAGCCCCATCCAACCCACGTGGGACATTTCCAGGGATCCATGGGCAGCCACAGCTTCTCTGGGCACCCTCTGCCAGGGCCTGCCCACCCTCAGAGACAACAATTCCTTCCCAATATCCCATCTAACCCTGCTCTCTGGCAGTGGGAAGCCGTTCCTCTTTATCCTTCACTCCAGGCCCTTGTCCAAAGTACCTCTCCAGCTCCCTTGGAGCCCCTTTAGGCACTGGGAGGGGCCCTAATGTCTCTCTGGAGCCTTTTTTTCTCCGGGCTGAACACCCCCATCTCTCCTCAAGCTTTTCTCTTGGAAAACCACTCCAGCATTTACCTTTCCTGGCTGGGAAGCCCCCCCAGGCTCGATAATATAAAACCAGTGTTTGAGGGCAGCCCCCTCCCATGGCACAGCCACCCCCGGTGCCGTGGGCGGGCTGGCAGCGGCAGCCATGGCAGCAGAAGGTGGCACAGGCAGGGTGCCAGGCGCCTGCCACGCGTGCCAAGGCGGCAGTGACAGGCAGGGCAGGCACATGCCTCCATCCTCCGTGGCTGGCTGTGTGGGGAGGGGCTGTGGGTGAGCCCCCCTCCATCCTCCATCCACAGGGGTATTCCTGAGGTCTGGCTGTCCTGAGCCGCTCCACAGGCTCAGCTCCGATGGAACATGGATCTGTGGCTGCCATGGCAGAGAAGCTGGCGGTTTCCTGTGGTGGGATCACGCCAGGAGCAGCTCAGCTTGGCAGCACAGCGCCATCCCGGTGTCCCTCCTGTTGTTCCATCCCTGTCACACTGTCCTTGCAGAGTGTCCTTCCTGAAGAAAGCTGTGGACCAGAGGAACCGAGCCCTGGCCAGCCTGAACCAGGTGATGAACGTGAGCGCGGCGCTGCTCTCCAGCCAGGAGGGCCACAAGCCCATCGCCTGCACCGTCACTGCCAACTGGAGCTGCCTCCTGCTCCAGGACACCGTCACCATCTCCTGCTTGCTGGAGAACTGCAGCGAGTACAGCCTGGAGGAGGGCTGGACCCTCTGTGTCCAGCTCCTGGCCAGCCCCTGTGCCTTAGAGGAGGAATCCGTGGATTCGGCCACCACCTTCACCTTCCCCATTGACCAGCTGCTCCCTGGCAGCAAGCGGGAGCTGACGCTGCCCCTCGGCCCCGCTGCCGACACCAAGCTGGACCTGCCTCTGACCATCTCCTGTGCCCTCTACTACAGTCTGAGGGATATTTTGGGCAGTGGCTCCGACTCCTCCGAGGACCTGGATGACTTCCTGCCCGACGACTCGCCCCTGCTGTCCCCGGACAGGGAGGGCATCTGCCTGCCCCTCAGCCAATGCACCATTGACATGCTCCAGTGCCTGCGTTTCGGGAGCAGCCCCCCCGGGCCCAGCGCCCCTCCTGCCCCCTCAGACCCTGTGGAGACCTTCCTCAAAGTGTCCCGGGAACAGACTGAGCCCGAGGAGGGGCAAACCCCGGCAGAGGAGAGCCTGCCCCCCTCGGCAGCGTCCATCCGGGTGTCCTCGGAGCTGCTGAAAAGTGCTCTCAAAACCTCGGCAACAGGTGGGTCCCTGGAGAGGAGCATCCCAGCAGTGACAGAGGGGCTCCTGGGGCAGGGTGGCACTGTCACAGCCCCTCCCTTGGGCACAGAGGGCTGTGTGACCCCATTGCCCCCAGCACAGCCTTGGCACACGTGGCAGTGACACAACTCTGTGTGTCCCAATGTAGGGGGGTCCTCTGTTACCCCTGCTCCCTCAGGGGCTGTCTCAGGCACACACTGTCAGCAGTGTCACATCTCTGCTCTGTGCTTTGGTCCCCAGATGTCCCACTTTGCTGTGCCACCCTGCGCTGGCTGCTGGCTGAGAACCCCGGGGCCGAGGCGCTGAGCACGGAGGTGGCATCGGTGTGTGGCACGGCACCCGACGGTGCCCACGTCCAGCTGCTCGTCAGAGAGGCAAGGAATGGGTTAGCCCTGAGCCAAGGAATGGGTCATCCTGCAGGGAAGCTCCATCCCACAAAGGCAGCTCCTTCCTGGAGCCAGGGAGATGAGTGGGTGCATGGCCATGCCATTCTGAGCCCCTCCCTTGGGCTGCACAGGCAGCATTCCCACTCCATTCCCCCAACCCTGGGCTTCCCAAAGGCTGTGGTCATTTCCCTCCCTCTCCACATGTTCCCATTTCTTTGGTTCTAGAAAATGCACTGGGATGTGGGTTTGGGTTGTAAATCCACCCCATGCAGAATTCCCCTCTAAAGGCACAGGGAAAACAGGGATTTCTGCCCAGCTCTCCTGCCTGACCCCACCTGAGGGGCCGCCAGGTACCTGGCACAGGTGGATTTGCACCTGAGATCTCAGATGCCCCCAGGGTGATGAGTGACAGTGTTCATTCTGCCAGGGCTCACCTGGTAGCACCAGGCTGGGGACAACTGCTCCTGAGAGGGTGGGAGGGTTTGGGGGGGTCTGGAGCCTTCTGAGGAGCCTGGTGCCTGTGGGGAGGGGCTCTGGCCCCCTGGCAGTGACACTGCTCTCACTGTCCAGGTGGCCATGAATGACCTGAGCCCTGCAGGTCCCATCCAGGCTGTGGAGATCCTGATGGAGAGCCCATCCCTGGCCCACATGTGCAGGACACACCACGCCGTCATCCGGCGCATACAGGTACCCCCCTGGGCTAGGGGCACCCCAAGTGACCCCAAACCCCCTGGGATGGAGCCTGGGCTGCAGTGGGGGTGTTTCTATGGTGCCATGGTGTGACAGACCAGCATCTGGGGGTGCCAGATGTGGGGTTTGGGCTGCCCTGAGATTGGGAATTCCCAAGGATGGGGCTCCCAGGATCTGGGGGCTGCTGGAGCCGTGGCTCCCAAGGCTGGGACTCCCAGGGGCTGGGGCTCCTAGGATTGGGGTCCCTGGGTTTGGGGGTCCCTGGGGCTGGGTGCTGCCAGCTCCCCCAGCCCCCTCCCTGCCTCCCTCCCTGCCTGGCACAGGCGCTGGTGCTGGAGCAGGCGGCGCAGGGCTCGGGCCCCCCCGACCTCCGCATGCAGTACCTGCGTCAGATCCAGGCCAACCACGAGGTGAGCCCCCCGATCCCCTCCCTCCCTTCCCGTGGGGACCCCACCCCCAGCCCGTCCCTCACCCTGCCCCGCTCCCGCAGATGCTGCTGAAGGAGGCGCGGACGCTCCGGGACCAGCCCAGCCTGGCCGGGGACGGGGCTGAGGGCTCTGCCACGGCCACCGAGAAGCTCCTGAACATCTACCGGCAGCTGCGGAACCCCAGCCTGGTCCTGCTGTGAGCGGGGGGCGGCCAGCCCGCCCCAAACCCCGCCGGCCGGGGTGGGGGCCCGCGGGAGAGCCCCCCATCCCACCTCACCCCAGCCCACCAGAGCAGGAGCGGGGCCGGTGGCCGGTCTGGCGGGGGGTGTGTCTGTGCGTGTTTCGTGGTCGTGTTGTCGGCAGCACCGGGGGCGTCTCGGGGCTCCGGTGGCGGAGCGGGGGCTCCTGGGCTGGCCCAGCCCTGCCCCGCCGCCCCCCAGCCCGGCCAGGCCGGGGCAGCCCCCCGGGGCCGCGCTGTCTTGTGGATCCGTGGTAGTGTAGTGGCCGTGCCGAGCCGAGCCGAGCCGGGCCGGCCGCGGGCTGAGCCCCCCGAGCCGCCTTCAGGATCAGGACAAACAGGGTGCTGTGCCCGGGGGAGCCCCGTTTTCTGCTGGGCAGGGGAGGGGGTCTCCGCTCCCCCGTTGTTTCTATAAATGATCTCGTATCTCCATGCCGGTGCGGCGTGGTCCGGCCGCGGCCCCTCCCGCACTTCTCCACTGTCTGTAACTCTGTCGTCTGCCATGAAAACGATCCTGTTGCTCACCCCGTGCCTGGCTCTGTTCCTTTCCGTCCTCCCCGAGGGTCCTGGCCGCTCTCGGGGTGGGGGTCTCCCACTGCCACCCCCTGCTCCCCCAGCCTGGCAGAGGAGCAGCCCCCTCGGGCTCCTGCCTGCTGTGGCTTTGCTCTGCTGACCCCCCCATCCCGTGTGGCAGCCCTGGGGGTCCCTGCGTCCCCCTGGCCCCCGGATCAGCCCCTTCCACGGGGTCTGTGCGCTCCTGGGAGGGAAGCAGGGCTGGATCTCCATGGGAAGGAGGACGAGGTGATGGTGCCTCGGTGTGATGATCCAGGTGACTTTAATGCCGTGAGTCGCGGGGGGGGGACACAGCTGCCACCACCCCGCATTGCCAGGGACAGGGACAGGGGGGTGGCCGCGGGGGGGGCTCCGGGGGTGGCTCAGTACTCCCAGAGCGTGGCCCGCAGCACGGACTCGCTGTCGGCTCGCAGGGTCCCCGCGGGGTCCCCGCGCAGGTACCGCCCGTTCTTCCCTTTGATGGCCACGCGGCCCCGCTCCCGGAACTCGAAGAAGAAATCCTCGGACAGGTCCCCGTCGCTGCACACCGAGCCGCTGCTCGCCACGTACCAGTACTTGCCCCCCTGGCCTGCGGGGAGCCCCGGGGGTGTCAGAGCGGGCCGGATGGACCCCCAGGACCGCCCACCCACCCCATAGCCCCCCCTAGCCCACCCACCTTGGATCTGGTAGGCGCCGTCGCTGAAGGTGATGTGGAAGACGTCGTAGACGGAGCGGTTGGAGTCGAGCAGGTTGGAGCCCCGGTGGTAGCAGACGAAGCCGTGCTCGCCCCGCAGCACCAGCATGGGCCGGTTGATCAGCTTCAGAGTGAACTCCTCGTCCTCCCCTGCGCAGCACGCGGCCCTCAGCACCCCGGGGCACCCCCGGTCCCCCCCGTGCCCCCCAGCACTCACCCACGGTGTCGCTGACGGCCGCCAGCTGCCCGTTCCTCTTGGTGCACACGTAGCGGCCGTTGCTGGCGCGCAGGGCCACGCGCCGCCCGCGCCACTCGATGTCAAACATGGTGTTGGCAGCGCTGGTGGCAGAGGGACAGCGTGAATTAGGGGTGCCTGCGTCCCCCCAAACCATCTCTGAATCCCACACTGCAGCCTCACTCACATTTCGGTGGCCACGGCCTGGATGCCCCCGTGGGCCACCAGGGTCCAGTAGCTGCCGGTGTTGGTGTGGAGGCTGCACTTGTTGGTGTCACGGTCGATCTGCAGCTGGAAGGTCTCGTGGTTCAGCTCCTCATCCTGGTTCGCAGAGACATTCACACCTGGGGGAGAGTGGAGGTTGGTGCTGGTCCTGCTCTGGACCACTGGTCACGCTCCAGCCATCAGAGCCATTCATGGTCCAGAAACTGGCACTGGTCCTGTCCTGGCCCTGGGCAGCAGCCTCAGTCTGGCCATGGTCACCGATCCCACTTTGGCACTAGTTGGCACTGGTCCTACTCCAGTCATCATCAGTGACCCCACTGTGACCACTGTCACCAATCCCAACCCAGCCACAGGCACTGATCCCACTGAGCCATTGTCACCAGTCCCACTCAGGCCATCAGGACCAGTTCCAGCCCATTGTCACTGTCCCACTCCAGCCATTGGCACCCATCCTGTTCCAGCCATGGGTATCGGTTCCACTCCGTTGGCTCCTGTCACCAAAGCCACTCTGTCCACGGTCACTGATCCCGCTGTGGCCATTGGCAGCGATCCTGCCCTGGCCAGCAGGACCAATCCCATTGCAGCCATTGTCCCACCCCACCCATCACCACCATGGCCACCCTCCCCTGCCCCCAAATCCTCCTGCGAACAATTGTGCTAATTGGGCTGGTTAATCAGCTTGTCACCGCCGTGTCCATCTGGTCACAAACCCCTATTTATAGCTGGTCCCCCTCGTCACCCGGCACTAAGCTGCTTGGCACAGGGGTGGCACTGTCCCTGGGGGGCACCTGGGGTCCCCTTGGGTCTCCAACAAGGAGTTCTGCTCACCTGTGGTCACATCTGCTGGCTCTACACACATGTGTGCACACAGGGTATCATGTGTGGCGTGCACAGGCACACGTGTGACCCTGTGGATGCTGCACAGAGTGTGACACACCTCTGTGTGTGTGTGTGTGTGTGTGTGTGTGTGCGCGCACGTACACACCTGTGCACACCTACACCCCTGCACGTGTTCACACACACACAGAGCCCTGTGCACGCCCACAGAGTCCTGCACATGCACACACGTGTGTACACCCACACCCACACCTTCCTCCCCAGCTGCTCCCACTCCATCCTCACTGACCTCAGCCCCCCCAGGCACACAGGACCCCCATGTCCCTCTCCAGCAGCCAGGCTGGGGTCCCCCGTGTCCCCAGGATGCGGCTGTAGGATCCTCCCCAGGCAGGCACAGCCCTGTGGGGTTGCTGCTGTGGGGCCTGCCCCAGGGTGGGGGTCCCAGGGGTGCTCCCACGGAGCTGTGGGGGTCCCTGGGCGGGCAGGGAATGGGTGTGGAGAGCTCTTACCCTGCCGGATGGAGACATATCTGCCATTGGCCGCCGTGAACACCACCTGGGGGTGACTCTCCTCCAGGTCAAAGAGTTCATCTTTGCCCGGCTTGGAGCTGCGGCCGGATTTGAGGGTGCCGGTGGGTCCGGTGGGCGCCAGGTACTTCCCGTCGCAGTCCTTGAACGCCAGCTTGCCCGCCTTGAACTCGAGGGTGTAGCCGGTGCCGGCGCCGGGCTCGGGCACCAGGGTGCCATCGCAGCGCAGGTAGCGCTCGTCGGCCGTGCGCAGGCTGTACTTCTTGTCCTGGAAGCAGAGCGTGATGAGCGCGTCCACGCCCCACGGCAGGTTGCTGTCGGTGGCGATCTCGTCCTCGTGGGCGCTCAGGTGCGCGTAGCGGCGGCGGCTGACGCTCAGCAGGTTGGCCTGGGGGTGCATGGCCAGGTGCACGGTCCAGAGCTCGCCCTCGGTCACGCTGGGGGCGAAGCAGGACAGGCGGTCCTCGCGGCCGCCGAAGAAGCGCCGGTGCGGGGCCGACTGCAGCGCCCAGCGCCCGTCCGACTGCGTGATGATGCTGAAGCCTTCGTCCCGGCCCGGCTGCTCCGCCTCGCAGCGCACCTTGCCGTCCTTGTCGGCGCCCAGGTAGCGGCCCAGGTGGCTCTTGAGGAAGACGATGGAGCTGTCGGCTTCATCCTGCTCCAGCGTCCAGATCTGCTTGCGCTTGAGGCTGGGCGCCGAGGCGTTCACCTTGTAGCCGAAGCTCTCCGCCGTCAGGTAGCGGCTCTCGCAGTTGATCAGCCCGAACTGGATCTTCAGCACCTGGTGGATCCCATTCGTTGGCATCTTCCGCCGAGGCGGGGCGGCCCCCGGGGGCCGGCGGGGGCTCCCCGGCGCTGCCGAGCCCGGGCGTCGCGGCGGGGCCGGACGGAGCGCCCGCGGCAGGGGCGGCTGCGCTGCCCGGGACCCACGGAGCGGGACGGGGCCCCGAGGGGGCTGAGACCCGTTCGGTCACCCGCGGGTGGGATTAGAGAGCGGCCGGCTTGCGATGGGCACCGGGGGCGCCCGGGCGAGGGGGCACCGCGGCAGCCCCCGGCCACGCCACCGTCCCTCGCCGCGGCCCCGTCCTGCTGTGGCGGAGCCGCGGGTGGAAAACTTGGGTGGGAACCCGATCCGGGCCGGCGTATCCGTTCCGATGCCGGCGGGTTAAGGTTACCGGCCCCTCTGATTCAGCAGCGGGTCACCTCCAGCCGCGCCGCCTCCCGGCCAGCCCCTAAGCGCCTTTTCCAATTAGCCAGGCATTTTGATTAGTGTAAACCTTTTATCCTGCTTTGGGGCCCTTGGCCTCCATCTGTCCTGTGGCCCCAAATCCCTCCTGCAGCTGTGGATCGGGGTCACGGACGCCCCCGAGGGGCGTGGGCTCCTTCGGGGCTGAGCCCGCCCGGAGCTCATGGCGGAGAGGAAGGTCCGATGAGGGTCCGGCCCTTGGGGGGCACAGGAGGGGATGGGGACAGGAGGGGACAGCGGGGTAGGGGACAGTAGGGGACAGTCCCCACTCCAACCCCAGCCCTGCTGGGACCCCCGGCCTCGCCCACGCTCTACTGGGGAACAGACGGGGACGGGCTCTGTCACCAGCCGGGTCCCCCGAAATGCCCCGACCCCCGTGCCGGGGTCCGGCCGTGCCGTGGCGGTGCCGCTCCGGCTCCCGCCGCCGTCCCCCGGGCCCTGCGGCTCCGGTGTCAGCCCGGTGCCCGGTTATTGTTCCCGCACACAGCCCCAGCTTTGGTTGCTCATGACTTTTTCATGCTGGGCTGGCGCTGCCCGCGCCGGGGGGTGCCGAGGCCCCCCGAGCCGCGACACCCGAGCCGCGCCCGCCCGCCCGCTGTAACTGACCCCCGAAACGGAGCCGGCTCGGCTTTCGGGGCCCGCCGAGGGGGGAATAAATGGGTCGGGGGCCCGGGGGGCCCGGGGGGGGCCGCGGGGCTCTCGGTGGGTGCCCGCCGGCACCTGCCCGGCAGCGCGGCCTGGAGCGGCATTTATACACGCCGGCCCCCCCGCCACCCCCGGCGGGGTCAGGTTCCCCTCGGGGGGGCCCCGGGCGCTGCCCCACGGGCACAGCGTGTCCCTGTGTCCCCCCGGCCTGCGGACAGCCGGACCCCTCCCCACTGAGGGCTGCTGGGACCGGACGTGCTTGTGACAACCCCGCAGGGGGCTGGGGTGGGCGACCCCTCGGGGTGGTCGTCCCCCCGATTTCCGTCCAACACCAGGATGGAAAATGGGGGTGCTGGGCTGCCAGAGGGGGTCCCCAGCCCACATCACTGGTGGGGGGCTGGCAGAGGGGAAGGGGGGAGGGGGCTTCAGCCGTGCCCCACAGCCCCGGGGGGTCAGGCAGGGTCTTGGGGTGGGGGTCAGAGAGTGTCGGGGCTCTGAGGGGGGAGCCCCTCCTGGTGTCCATCCAGGGAGGGGTACGGGGGGGCTGTGGCGGTACCCCGGGGGTCCCAGTCCCCGGCAGGGAGCTGCAGAGGGATGGGGGGGGCTCAACCCTGCCCCAGCAGCCCGGGGGTGTCAGGGCAGGGGCTCGGGGGGTCCGCTGGGGGATCAGGAGGGGAATCGGGGACCTGCGAGGTGGGACCCGCCCACCACCATCCCACCACCATCCCACCACCATCCCACCACCATCCCACCACCATCCCACCACCATCCCACCACCATCCCTTCACTCCGCCCCTGCGCACGGGCAGCGGGGACGGACGGACGGACGGAGGGACGGACAGACAGACGGACACCAGGCGGCGGGGCGTGCCGGGGGTGGTGCCTTCCTCCTCCTCTTCCTCCTCCTCTTCCTCCTCCTTTTCCTCCTGGTCCTCCCGCCCCCGCCCCTCCCTGCCCGGCCCTGCCCTCCCTGAGTCACGGCTGGGGGCGGCCCCGGGGCCGTGGCCGGGCGGGGGGTGCGGCCGGGACGTCCCCGGGGACGCGGGGGATGCGGGGGTCACCTGCACGGCCCCCCCAAGCCAGACCCCCCCCCGGGGCCCTCCGTGTCCCACCACGGCCCGGCTCGGGGACACGGGACCCTCCAGGACCCCCGTCACCCCCGAGGCCATCCTGGGTCGCTGCCGCCTCTGCACCCCGACAGTGCCCGTGTCACCCGTCGCGGTGGCACCGGGAGCTGCTGGGTAGGGCTGGGCAGGGCTGGGAATCCCGTGGGACGTGGGGACAGCGGTGGGCACCAGTGCCGTGGGCTTGAGTGGCACCAGGAGCGGGCGTGGGTGGCCTGTGG